>NW_009710977.1:0-3692 GCF_000703405.1 Apaloderma vittatum | reverse complement strand
TGCTGGATTTGGGCTCTGCTGCTGGGGGACCTGGCTGTGGAGAGGGGCCCAAGCCCCAGCGGGCAGATCCGTGGAGCTCTAAGCACACCCACGCGGAGGTGGGAGCAGCCCCTCACTCAGGGCTGCGTTTTAATCCCCCTTCTCTGGCGGTTTCTGTGGCAGTGCTGTGCTGTGATCAGCCAAGCACGGGCACGCAGGGTTTGAAAAACCCCCTCTGCTGAACGGCGCGCCAAGGCTGGCCTGCACTCTCAATAAAAGCTCATTAAGAAAAGATTATGAACATATAACAATACATTTTAAGTGCGCTGCAATGATCCATAAAATTGGTGTGGCTAATTAGCAGATCAAATCTCTACGAGAACTGGATCACTTTAATATCCTTAGGTAGTTTAATTCTGTAGGTATTTTACTATCCACACATGTTTAGTAAAATTAAATAACAGTATAAATGTTCAGTGGGATTAAAACAACAGTAAAATGAAACCAAACAAAATGAGTTTATTTTGTTAATAGAATAACAGAGAATCCCAATGTTGATATAACATTACACAAAATCTAGAACAAACATAGTCTGAATCCCAGTCTCATTTCACATGTAATTAACCTTTCCCAATCAAGATAAGCATCCCTTATACCTCCTCCACAACGGCTGTGCACCCACACTCTTCCTTCATGGGGATGAGAGCAGGCAGGCGGCGCTTCACAGGGCTGGTGCTTCTCCGCAGCACAGCTGGGACAGAGGTGGTGCCAAAGCTGGTGCTGGTGCTGGGCAGCTGGAGGGTCCCCGCCCAAGGATTCAGCCCCAAGCAGGGTGGGACAGGCCGCTGGGTACCCCCTGCTCTCCCTGGCGCCGCACAGGGTGTCCTGGAAAGCTCCCAGCAGGGAGGCCACAGATGGAAATGCTGGGAATGGCCGGGACACCGACCGCATCCCCGGCTGCATCAAGAAAGGCTTGACCAGCAGGTTGAGGGAGGTGGTTAAGGGTATCCCTGCCGATGGCAGGAAGGTTGGATTAGATGATCTCTAAGGTCCCTTGGGCCATTCTGTGATTCTGTGATTCTGGTCATCTTCTCCACACTGGTGAGATCCCCCTGCAGTTCCGTGCCCAGCACTGGGGCCTCTAACATCAGGACACGGAGCTGTTGGAGAGGGTCCAGGGGAGGCCACAACGATGCTCAGGGGCTGGAGCAGCTCCCTGTGAGGACAGGCTGGGGGAGCTGGGATTGCCCACCCTGGAGAGGAGAAGATTCTGAGGACACCTTAGAGGGATCTCTCAGTACTTATAGAGGGCCTTTTTCCAAGAACATGTCGCAATAGACTGAAGGGTAATGGCTTTAAACTGGTAGAGGGTAGATCTAGGTTAGACACCAGGGAAAAATTTCTCACTGTGAGGGAGGTGAGGCACCGGCACAGGTTGCCCAAGAAGCTGCCCCTTCCCTGGCAGTTCTCAAGGCCAGGCTGGACAGGGCTTGGAGCAACCTGCTCTGGTGGGAGGCGTCCCTGCCCATGGCAGAGAGATGGAACTGGATGGTCTTTAAGGTCCCTTCCAACCCAAACCGTTCCACTATTCAATGATAATTTAGAGCAATAATTGCATTTTTATTCAATAACTATTGGAAAACATTGAATTGAATAATGAGAGAAAAACGAGTGTCTCAGTCCTAACAGGACATTAATCAACATATTAACTGTGTGGACTTGAGGCTGTTATGCCTTAATTTGTCTCAAAATCATTATTTTTTCTGTATCGCATAATGCACTTTAAAATATGTGTTCGAGTGATTATTTGTAAGCATCCCGGTGGCACACGAGAGATGCTGCGCTTTATTCTGCCATGAAATATAACTTTTTCATCACACCCAGCGCAAAGTCCGCACTGCTGACACACTGGCATTTGGGATAAGGCTGAAATCTTCTACTTCATGTCTTATCCCCTACAGAGTATCTTCCTCTTTAGTGTTTCTGAAGACTTTGAATTAGCGTTTTCCATTTCTCTGGGCAGTGTTCCATTGGCTATGAAGTCTTTCGCCCCTCTTGGCTTTCCCTGTTAGTTTTTTTGGCTGCTGGTGGGGATGACTGATGTCCTGGTACAATGTCGGAATGGTAAAGCCCCAGCAGTGCGATCCTTAGCAATGCTAATGTCAGATGCCAGATGGGTGGGTATGCGACAAAGAGTGGGGGATTTCAGCATTGTGTGGGGCCAGGGGCTGGATCCCTGTCCTCAGGGCAGGAGACAGTGATCTGGGAGATGCTGAGAGGAGGATGGGGTGAAGAATGGGCAAAGCTGGGGACTAATGGGTAGTTTGGGTGGATTCTTATAAGGGAAGTAAAACTCAGTTATGTGTGTTCCCTCTGGATGGTTGTTTTCACTGCTGATCATTTGGAGTCTTATTTAAAGCGCTGCAAAACACATCCCATGTGCTCAGCAGTGAAGAATTTTTCCCTGGGTGCTCTATTTTCCCATTAACAGTAGATTTTTGTGTCCATGCAACCTGGCAATCCTCACCCAGAGGTGTGAGCCCTGTGGAGATGTCACAAGCCAGAATGGAGCCACCTCAAGGGGATGTTTTCCCTGGTGCTTCTTGAATCATAGAATCCTAGAATGGCCTAGGCTGGAAGGAACCTTAGAGATCATCTAGTCCAACCTCCCTGTCACGGGCAGGGACGCCTCTCAACTAGATCAGGCTGCTCAAGGCTCCATCCAACCTGGCCTTGAACACCTCCAGGGAGGGGGCAGCCACAACATCTCTGGGCAATTTATTCCCAAGTCTGGCCACCTTCGTACTGAAGAATTTCTTCCTAAGATCCAATCTAAACCTGTTCTCCTTCGATTTAAATCCATTTCCCCTTGTCCTATATCTGGACACTCTTGTCAAAAGTCCCTTCCCAGCCTTCCTGCAGTTCCCTTCAGCTATTGGAAGGCACCTCTTTGGTCCCCCCGAAGTCCTCTCTTTTCCAGACTGAACAATCCCAGCTCCCTCAGCCTGTCCTCACAGCAGAGCTGCTCCAGCCCCTGGATCATCCTTGTGGCATCCTCTGGACTCATTGTAACAGACTCACTTCCCTCTTACAGTGGGGACACCAGAACTGAACGCAACATTTGAGGTGCACCATTCGAGGTGAGGTCTTACAGGAGAACGCTTGATGCTTAATTTAAGGTTTACGACTCTGTTGGGATTTTTTTCCAGGAATACTGGAATAGCTGCCAGAAGCACACGGGCACACACTAACAGGGTGAGAGGCCCTGAAAAGCAGGGGAAGGGGATGGACCCTATTCCTAAGCTCAGACGTGCTGTGAAATGGGCCATGGTGTATTATACAGCCAGGCTTCTGGAAGGTGAGAAATCGGGGCTGGGATTCCTCTGCAACAGTCAGGCAGGAGAATGGCATGCCCTGGCACCCAACGTTGCCCTTTTATGTTGGGCTCAACAGAATGTTTTACATTGATCCAAATGGCATTTAGGCACAGGGAGAGAACTGGCTTCACGCTCGTTTGACCAAGCCTCTCGCTCCTGTCATGGTTTCTGTTCTTCTCAGACCAGCAGCCGTGTCCTGGTGGTGCCAGCAGGGCCATGGAGCCACTACAGGACCCAGTGCCAGTGTCAGCACAGCTTCACCCCCCCAGGCAGCTCCAGGGTCATGTCTTGGCCACTGAGCCTGAGACCTCGAGGGCTACAGCCTGTCCCTTTTTC
>NW_009710976.1:9982-61942 GCF_000703405.1 Apaloderma vittatum | reverse complement strand
ACTTGCCCTTGTTGAACTTTGTAAGATTTCTGCCCACCCAGCCCTCAAGCCTGTCTAGGTCTCTCTGAACGACTACACAGCCTTCTGGTGTATCAACCACTCCTCCCAGTTTTGTGTCGTCATTTTGTTGACATTTCCACCTGTTTTGCACAGATGAGGTATCCATCCATTTGCAAACCCAAATTTTGTCAAAAGAAAATTGGAAAAGGAGGTCATATTTTCATATAATGTCCATATAATACCTAGTGTGACTGTGTAGCCCTGTAACCCTCTGTGGCTATGGCCAGTAATAGCCCAGATGCCTTGTAGCTAGTCTGCAGGGCCTCAGGACTGAAGGTTACTAGACTTGCTCTATCCAAACTTTCTTGGCCTGCCTACAATTTGCACAGCTAGATTCTCTAAATTTCTCTAAATCGTCAAATGTGGCTAGTTTGTTCTACTTCTGTTATCTTTGTGTGATACAACTGCAGTTTTATACAGATAGCAGTAACAAGCCATTATTCTGTGTGAAATGAGGTATTTATGACTCCTACACAATACTGTAGTGTGCAAAAATACAGATCTGGCACAACAGCAGGGGCCTTGAGACATGAAAGCAGAGGATGGAGCACAGAGGAATGCGAGCATGGGATAATAAAAGATAGGGCATGACCTGGCACCATAGACCCCACACTAGAAGCAACTTAGAAGAGCTAAAAAAACTGATCTGGACCTGAACTAAACAGGTAACAAAGAGAATAAAGAAATAGTATGTGACATAGCTAAAAAGCATGTATCTTACATACTGAAAGCAGTAGCAGTGTGCTTTTTGTCTTATGCGTAGAAAGTAAATTGAACTGGATGCTGTAGAAATGGTACCTTTAAAATACCAGCATAGCTCATATCTGATATTATTTAGTCAATGCTAACAATTCTTCAGAATTCAAATACTTCTGAGAACAGGAAAAATCTGCAAGCTGCAAAGACAGAGAGGCACTGGGTACTCGGGATTAGCAGGGTTTCACTTGCTCTATACCACTGTGTCAACACTACAGACTTTTCTATAAAGTTTTTAAGCCATTCCCGATATTTTTTTTTTAAATTTTCGTACTACATTTCTTCCCGCTCACTATACATCTTTGCTCCATGATACATCATAGTCATACCTTCTACAAAATATCTACCTTTTTGTTCTAACTTGTGCCCATTTCTTACTTTTGCTGTCTATTTGACCCATGCTTCAAGTCCTTGCCTTTCTCCAGCTCCAGCTATTTATTGTCCCTTTGGTTCTTTACTTGTGTTTCTAGCAAGAAAAGCTTCTTCAGTCATAGAATAGCCCAGTATTTATAGATTTATGTGACAAAATGACAAACAGTAGCCCATCTCAGCTGTCCCATCTGGTCTCACCAATGGGTGGTCTTTCTTTTTAAGTTTTCTATGATTGAAGAAGACAATTTCAGCTGGTTTTACTGGAGAAGATATCTTTACATAGTGCCTTACAGGTGTTCAGTCACACACAGCAGGCAGATAAGGGGTAACACCATGACTCCACCACATCTCTTCATACCCCTTTTCCAGAGTCATTGGCAGTGGATGAAGAGCAATGAATACTGGCAAAGTCTGAGGAAAATGGAACTATGAAAGTATTTTTTCCAGGGATTGAAATTGCCAATTTAGTTTTCCAGGGGTCTGTAATAGGAGTTGTTACAAACTTGCAACTGTGAAAAATCAAACAAGAAACTTCCATACTGAAGATTTTAGGAAGAGCTTTTTAAAGGCAAATTCAATTGGACTTAAGTGTCTAGGACTCTTTCTTTAAATGTCCCCAGAAAACACTATTACAAATGTTACCAGCATTTTAAACTACAAGTAAAAACTTAGCCAGACCTCCTCAGTGTATAAGTTGTCCTCTGTATATAATTTTACAAAACTTGTGGTCAGCTCTAAGAGACAGAGAGAAATATACTAGCGACATCTGTACTACTTGTAAAGCTTGGGATCACTAGAGCAAAACATAGAATATTTTGACCAGAGGAAGCTTACAACAATGATTCAAACTAGCCAGCTAGTTCTGTTCTCAGCTAACACCTACTCAGCACCATAACATCCTTCAGAAAAAGACAGGTGTAGGGGTGTGAGATATCACGTGGCACACAGTGATGAGCAGCAGCATGTCTGTCAAATGTACAGACAGCAGCGGGACACAGGGCTACAGGGACCCTCTGCAAAATGGCAGTAAGGCAGAAATGAGAGCTGGCAGCTGGACAAAAGGCCCAAGTGCAGCCCACTATGTCACTGGTGGAAACCAATAGCAATTCTTCCTTTTAAATAATAACAACATCTGCTTTAGTTTGCCAAAATATTGCAGAATCCATTGCTATCTCCCTCCTTGCTTTCTTCTTCTAGGGTGCATTTGTAACCTGAACTATTAGCTTGTCATAGGTGTGATTAGGTTTTGAAATTTGGCATTTAGCTCAGTTATGCTGCCATCTGCCAGGAACTGGTGCCATCTGTCAAAATAATTCATTTGAATTCAGATTGCTTCCAAACTGGTGGCGACATGAAAGTCCCTCTGAAGTCACGGCATTCAATCTTGTTGCATATGTGTAAATTAAGATGTCATAGTTATTTATTTAGTTATTATATTATAATTGTATTATCCGTACCTGTTTCTTAATCTACCACTCTATACCATAAGACTTACACAGACTTAACAATCTAAATCTAAAAATTTTACAGGATTTAAAAAAAATTTTTATCTTAGGAGCTCTTTTCAGTTCCTTAATGAATATTGTTTTCAGACATTTCAAATCTGTGCATGATTCATTCCTACTATGTTTTTGAATAAGTGAGATCCTGCCATCTGCAAAGTCAGGGTTCATCACACCTTGTGCTCACCATTTTAAAATTTGATCACTCACATCAGTTCAGTGTTTCAAGTCCCTCCCAGAGTCAACAAATTCCAGAGAGTTCAATCTTAAATCACTACGATAAATCGTCATGTAGTCATGTCTGTCTCTCTCCACAAACTAAAACACACTCCTTCTCCAAACACATAAAGTAAAAATGGTATTAGAATATTTTTTTCTTCCATTCTGATGATTATGCAAATTAAATTTCTCAGAGAAATGTTGTGTGATATGATAGGGCTTTTTAATACAGCAGAGAAAAAAAAAAAGACCCAATAGCTTGAATACCAGCAAAATTCAAACTAAAAGATGCAGTTTTTTAAAAAGTAAACTCTAATTGTGTTGAAAAGAGCAAGGTATGTGAGGCTTCAAAAGAAGACTGGTGATCCTTCCAACCAGTAGACCACCAAAAAAAAAAAAAGGGTACTGAGCTAAAATCTGTGCAAAGCCCTGAAGAAGTGTTATCTTTTACAAGTTGAAAAAAATAGAAGAGTCATCAAATGAAAGTAGAAATGGAGGTGAAATAAGTTGCAAGAGATAGAGGAAGAATTTAATCCAGGACATCTTGATTCCCAGTCTTAGGCCTTTTTCCATAAGTCAATCATCTTCAGTGCTGCTACTGCTGAGCTGCCTTATTGTGTTTTGATAACCTGTGCCATAACCTTCTTGTTTGCTGTCACATCTGTTAACATCCGTTCTTGCCTTCATTAGGCTGGTCTTGATATCTCAGAGACCTTTTCCAGCCTCAACAATTCTGTGATTCTGCGATTTCTGCTTGAATGGCTTTTTCCTGGCATAGCTATGTTCTTGTGTAAATGATCTTGCCAACCTATTCTCTAGTTTCACTGTAGAAATCATTTAAAGTCACTACTCTTCTAACCTAATTTTCAATGCCAATTATGACTACATTATCTCTGTCTTGCTATGTTACACATCCATATCATGTTTAACATGTAAGATTATCATGTAATGAATCATCTCCCATTTAACTTTTATTTGAAAATTAAGCCATAAATCAAATATATAGAACTCCTTCATTATAAAATCAGTGTAAATATGACATGTTAGGTGAAATTAAGTAAATCTATTTGTGAAATGGAAGGATGCAGGAGATGAGGATGATTTCCATGTGTCAGGCAGCAAAGATGTGAAAAGAGATTATATGGCTGTTGAAATGGAGACCCTTGCATGAGGAAATAAGAGGTTTTTACATTTCTTAGTTTGAAGGAACTCAGAGGGGACAAGATTACTGAAGGCAATCTTAAAGGAAAACAGAAGGAAATTTAAGAACTAGAAATTCTCCAGTTATACTTCTAAAGGGTTCAGGAGGAGGAACAGAAAGAAATAAATCTCTTGTAAAGTTAAACTGTAAGAAGCTAAGGGGTCATCTTGGAAAGTTACACAACCTGCAGCCACAGGACAGCACCAGGGTTCCATAAGAGTCCTTTAAGCCAGGTGACCAGTCTGCTGATGTGGGTCTTGGCACACAGTGAAGCATGTCCTACAACACATCTGCTCCTCACTCTACCCTAAATCTCACAGTCTGGGAAATAGGAACCCAGCTTCCCTACCCAGTCCCCCTGCTGTGGGTAAGTCTTTAGAGAAAATGGTTTTCTTCTTTTTCTACCTGGAGTTCTGACATCCTCCTTTCTCTGAATCACTCCCCTGCACTGGAATACAACAATTAAAGAGATGCACATGCCCCCCTCAAGGCTGGCCCATACAGTAGAAAATCTGACCAATATTGACCTGTACTTTATATCAATTTGGTGTAGTTCTGCACGCATAGTCTTTAACGAAGTACTCAGACGAAATTCTGCTCCTACAGAGCTGAAAGAGGTGAACAAGCCAACATGTCACAATGTTGCAGCAGTTTCTGCAAAACTGCATTTAATCAAAGCTCATGTCTCTAGCATTTATAACGACCTTGGAATAAAAGTGAGTGGGTTTTTATCTTGTTAAGGCCAAAATAAATTAGCCGTAGTAGAGAGCCAAGCTGTGCTGAATTTGGTTTTGGTTTATTGCTCTAGCACAGACCATTGAGCAAGTGAGTGGAAAACTGAGCTTAACATTAAAAAGATGGGTATCACTATCCTGAAATCTAACAAAAAGCAGCCTTTTCCTACAACACTCAGAGGTTTGGTTACCGCACAATTGACCACTAAATCGTTTAGCTGAATTTTCCCAGGTCTCGCAAGTAGTATGGTCAGCAGTTTCTCAGAGTTTCCCTGGGGAAAAGGTGAGACTGGACAGGTATTTAGGTCATGGCTCTTCACAGAGGTATTGAATAGATCAGAATTTCACCCAAAATGTTTAATTTCTTTTCATTGGCTACAAAGAGAACTTGGAGCAAGCTCGTATATGCTTGACTAAAGTTACATGAAATTATTATTTATGTAGGTATACAAACTAAAGCAATTCTGAAGTGTCATCAAATTATAAGCAAAAATGGAACAGTATGAGAAGGGAAAGTTATCTCTTAGAGACATATTTGCCTTTTCTTTGGTTACGCACACTGAGTAGTGAGAGGAGTAGTTTATTGCTGAAGTTACAGTAGCACTCAGAGTGCAGGATTGTGTGCAGGATTTTTATTTTTATTTTTAAGTTGTCATATTTCATTTTCTCAAGTCAAAAATTTCACAGAATCACAGAATGTCAGGGGTTGGAAGGGACCTCTGAAGATCATCTAGTTCAGCCTCCTGCCAGAGCAGGATCACCTACAGTAGGTCACCCAGGAACGTGTCCAGGCGGGTTTTGAAAGTCTCCAGAGATGGCAGAGCCTCTCCAGGCAGCCTGTTGTAGTGCTCTGTTGCCTTCGCGGTAAAGAAATACTTCCTTATGTTTATGTTTCTTAGTTAAAAACAGCTAGGAAAAATATCTGGGTTTAAAAGAAAATTTGACTTCTTTGAATCCATGTGTTTTAATTAATAATAACTAGCATAGTAGCTAGTTAACATCCTTATACAAAACTACAGTACAATTATTAATGACCTAATAACAACCTACTATTAGTGGAGATAGAGATTAGTTAGAATCACAGAATCATTAAGGTTGGAGAAGACCTCTAATATCATCAAGTCCAACTATCAACCCAACACTACCATGACTATTAAATTATATCCCCAAGTGCCACATCTACATGTTTTTTTGAACACCTCCAGTGATGGTGACTCTGCTACTTCCCTGGGAAGCCTGTTCCAGTGCCTCACCACACTTTCAGTAAAGAAATTTTTCCTGTTATCCAATCTAAACCTCCCTTGGTGCAATCTGAGCCTATTTCCTCTCGTCCTTACTGGTTAAGAGTGGTTTTGGTCCGTTTAATTTGCTAGTTTTCGCTTTATGATTCCCTCAGAGTGTGAAAGGAAGGCTTTCAAGTGTCTGTGGGAAATTACAAGTTACTTTTGCTTACAAGGAAAATTCTTAAGGCGAAGGAAGGGAATCTTTAATTAAATCATCTGAAAATGGGCAATTTATACTTCTGGGAGGCCACATAGCAGTATTGGCCATTATGAGTGTGGAATATTATTACACTTGGTTACTCCAAGCCTCCTGGATGGTGGTGCAGCCTGGTGAGTTGACCTGTGTGCTAAGAAACCATAATTCTTTCCGTGACTCTGCTGTTAACTTGCTGTGTGATCTCTAGGTCAATAATCTCTGTGTCTTGCTTTTCCCATTAACCTGCTGCTTTCTTAGCTGTCTAGACTCTCTTAACATATATTCTTACTGTGACCGCATGGTTGGATGCTGATCTTCTGATCACTATCGTGTCACAAATAGTAATAACAATCCTTGTGTCTCCTGTGGTGTGTGATGCCAGCGCATCACTTCCAAGTATGGACTATGATATTGACAGAAGCATGGACACTATTATATGGGACGAGCACCGTGAGCATTCAAAGGTTTAGCTTAGACCAGAGAAATTATTGAGGATGACACTTTTCTGTGTACATTCATCAAAACAAGTACTTTAAGACTGTCTTGTTTAATTGCAGATAATTATCATGCTGATTACAAGCACTTTACATCACTCTTTTGCAGTCAGTGATACAATTTTTTTAAATCCATTGGCATTTTCTTGTGAACATCTGCCTGAAGTGCTGATTACAACATCCCCACTCAACTCTGTAGGGGGGAGCAGCAGGATTGCAGCCTAATGGACTGCAGAGCCAGAAAAGCAAAATAAAGGGGAAATAGCACAATTAGACAGAGGAAATCAAAAAGATGAAAATTTACATCCATAATGTAATTGGAATGATTTCACCACCATCATTCCAGGATGATTTCATGATCTTGGCAGTTGTTCACATTGTTTTTCCCTCTTGTAACCTATGCTGTAAAATTGATACTTTCTCTCTCACTTGTTTTCATGAATGAAGGTTTCGAAAATTATGTGGGTGCAAGAGGCATGCCCTGCTTGGGGACTAAATTAATGCCACAGGCTGACTTCACATGGAGCATTCATACTTTCAGTGTGCAATTAGCTGCTCTGGGAACAGAGAATTTATGGGAACCTTCTTGATGTGCACTTAATGGCAGGAGCATTTTAATCAGGTGCCTTACAACATCTAAAGCAGATACCTCTGTCCTGGAATAACTAGAAAGGGTAAGATCAGATACTCTGAGCCCCTTAGTAACTCATGTGGGACACCCCTTGCCACATCTGCATGTTATAGGTGTATGTTTAATAATCTAACATTTCTCTTTAACAAAGAAGTACTTGCTTTACAACAGTGTTTTAAGGCAGGCTAGGAAAACTTGGCCAAATTTTTCAAAACTGACTGATCCATTCCTCTCTTAAACCCACACATAGCACTTGAGGTCTACACTTACCATGCTCAGATCTGGTGAAAATCCAGAGGTGAGGTGCTTCCATTCTTGAACCTCCGGATGATCTATTGCTCTCACCTTCCTTGCAGATGGTGTTAATTAAAGGTGATCTAATGCCACAAGTACTTCACAACATTAATGCTAACTCTAGTGTATGTCCTCTCATGTCCTTTTTTGTACTAGGTCACTCCCTAGTGCTGGAGCTTCCTGTGACAGTTCAGCGTGGAGGACAGAAACACAGACAGTATGTAAGTTTGTTTAGTTATCAGCGTGAATGCGTTTGTTTAAGGAAACTTATTGGAAATTTTAACCTAATCTAGTTTAGTTTGCATTATAATATGTTTCAGTGGTTAATGCTTCAGTTCAAATAAAACCCTTTGGAACCCTCTGTCTGCAATAGTCACCCTGTCCAGGAAAACAAAATTTTCAAGGCATGCAGTGCTGCCACAGTAAGGGACAAGATCAGGAACACCAGGACAGATACAACACAGTAATTACAATGTGCTGATTAATATGAACAGAAAACAGTGGATGGGATTAATATTAAACAGACCAACACATGAAGAAAATCTTCTTTCCTCCCTGCCTGTCTAATTGCTTCCTACTGTGTTGTCTGGTTCGAAATACCAAATTAAGACCTACATTTAAACTTTCTCCTAATGTACTCTACTTCATGCACTTCTTTTTTCCTACTCTTCTGTTGATATTTCATTTTACTGTCGGAATTGCATAAGAAGAGTGCTGCAATAAGCAAGGAAAATCAGTGTGCAAGTGAATTAATGAAATTTTGCTGCCATGTGTGCCATGTTGGGCTTTTTTATTGTTTAAAGTGCTCTGCAAGAATAGGACCCAGTCTGATGTTTTTCTGATCCTCAGTAATAACTGATAAACAGTTCCAAAGAAACACCCGAACAGAACAGACATAGCTGTAAAACAAAATGGTCACAGGATTGATACCAGGTGTGTGAAACTCCCAGCAATTTGCCCAGTGATTGAAATCTCTGCTATGAATTAATTCCTATGCTGCAGCCTTGTTTACTTCAGTTCAGTAGAGTAACTCCAGTTCCTGCAGCACTTGAATGGGTTCTAAAAGCTTCAAAACTGGCATTTTTATGCTGTCAAATAGCAATGATTTTCCTTTGGTTAGTTCCCTTAATTAAAGGGAAGAAGCAGAGATGACAGCTGGAAATGAGGGGGCTGTGGCTGTGGCAGGGACTGCAGTGACTTTGCCAGGTGTGAGGGATGTGTGAGCAGAGCAGGGAGGTGGGGCACTGCTGAGTCCAAATTAAAATTCTTGTTCCACAGCTGCTGTTCTGGAACAGAGTTATTTCTATATATAAGTTTTGAGTCCTGCTGCCACACTTTTCTCCAGACTGCTACCAGCGCCTCTGGCTTTTCCTTTGTCATGCTCATAAGGTCACAGATGGAGGATAGATGTGAAAGAAGACATCTGAGAATACATGGGGGTACTGCAAGTTGTGATGTGACCAGAGCTGGCCCAGGAATGAATGGATAGATACATAGGAAAGGAGTCACAAACAGGCCAAAAGTGGACCATGAGTGGTGTTAGAGAAAAATGTAGGGGAGGGAAGGTGGTGGTGTCTGAGCTCCAAAGCAGGTAGTTGAGTGACTCATTCATTGTGGTTTGGAAAATTTGAGTGCTTCTACTGTAGAGCTCTCTTCTGGCTGGCACTGCTCATGCTCCTCACAAGCTCCTTGTCAGGGTAGAGGACAGACCTCATTATACGCTCCCAAATATGGATTTTTACACTGAGCGATACTGTGCCAGGGAGATATACCCTTCTACAACTCTTTGACAGCTACTAATGCACTAAGCCCAGTGCAGCCATGAGTAAGTTATTATTAGCCCAGTTGTGTAGAGAGGGGAAGATTAAATACAAGAAACAAATTACTTTTCTCAGTTACAGAGACCAAATGTGTCAGTGTTACTCCTGTACCTAGGAGATCTGACTGTGGATTAGGAAGGATTTGGATATGGCGACACCGGTGAAAGCCCTCCTGCTTCTCTGCCCTTGTACTAAAGGCACTTACAGGGTTGTACTGGAGGGTTAGTAAGAGAACCTTTGTGCTTTCAGTTACTTTTAGCTGCTTCTTTAGAGAGAATAGGGTGATAGAGACTCTTTCTTTCCTGTGCTGTTTCCTGGTCCTTCCCCAGTCGTGCAATGTCCATGGTCTTTTCAGAATTACTCTAGATAGAAATAAACAGTCAACAAGTCATTATTCAAGAGAATTATTTAAAAAAAAAAATAGTCTAAAAAGCAGAGGAAGAGCTGATAACCTTTCAGTAGATGAATTTTCTTACCTTTCCGGCAGGAGGCTTTTGGTTAAATGCTAGCCTGGTGATGAGTGGACTGTTGTGGAAAAATGGGCATTTATGTGCTTCACACATCTCTGAATAAGACCTTTGAAATCCCAATGATGGCCCATGTCTTCAGAAGAAAGCAGTTAACAAAGAGGATCCCTCAGGCATAGAGCAACCACTGCAGCACTAATGGACTGAACTACAAACTTTACCTTTACTTTTTTTACTTTTTTTTCAGAGTATATCTGCAATTGTGGTTTGAGTTATGGGCACTGCCTGTGCAGAACACCTGTGCCTCCTCTATAGGTTAAGAAAAGGCTAACGAAAAGCAGGGTAGGGTATCAGTCTGATAACTCACACCAGTTGTGAGCTCTTCAGAAGTCATAGGTAGATATTGAAGTTACTTGAGAAAAGAGTTGAATCTGGAATGTCACATTCATAGGTGACAAGTACAGGTGTGGCTGTGCTCTGAAATTAAGGAGAATCACTGTGGTACCTGAGGGGCGATCCTTCCTCAGCAGCACTGGTAGGATCCTAGGGTAGTTCTCCCCCTCCGACTGCTGGCATTTAAAAAGAAATATATATATGATATAATGTGTGCAGAAAAAAAGCAGTGAAAGAAGGAGTTTTTGCTTAAAACAAAGTTACAGGGGTTTTATCCTTCTTAAGGCAGTTACTGGGAAGTTGAATTGCCGTTTTTGGTGAGAACAGAATTGAACTGCATGCTGTGTTTTAGCTCCATATAGAAGGCAATGCCTCCATCATCTACACTAATAGCAGAGGGAAAATTCATTTTAGTTAGAGTGCACAGGAAGGAAAATGTTTCTTTAGTACACTGAGAAGGCGACAAGAAAAGTGCAACAGAACTGAAATATTGAGTAAATGAAATACGAAAAGAAATTTTGTGCTCTAATATCAACTATTTACTGCTTTGGCTCAGTGATCGTTTTATAGAAAAGGCAGTAATTTGATGTACTAATGCACCATAAAGTCACAATGGGATTCCTATTTCTAGAGTCTATTGTAATGATAAATGACATCTATTTTAGCAAAGAAATAGTATCCTTGAACAGAGCTTGGTTTAGGTATTTTTATTTTGACTTTGCTGACAGATTGAGACATAATGATATTTTTAAAGAAATCTATACACAAGGCATTGAGACTTACTCCCAGAACAAGGAAAAGTGCTACCTCTGAAGATGATTGGATGTGGTGTCTGAGGCAAGTTGATACAGATGCTTCAGCACTTGCACATCATAAGAACGACCTACCTGCATTCAACCATAACTGTAAATAGGCAGAAGTTTCTTCCAATCAGCTTTATTTTACCTTTAGAGTCGTCAGAAGAAGGAAGTGTCTGCCTTACCGATGTTTGCAATCTCTTTCTTCTGTAATATGGTCTATATTTGAAAGTTTGCAGTTCTGTAGGAACCAAGAGTCACTCCTGTCCTAGAAAGCCCATGGATGTCTTCTGGTGTGTTCCTACAGAGGATACACAAGACTGAGTGGCAGAACAAAAAGACAGTGAAGATGAAGGCTGCCAGGGCTTGCTACCTTAGCTTGAGGTAAACGGTCACCCCAAGAATAGTTAGGTTTTGTTAACTGCCTCAGGTGTTTAAACATTAAGTCAGTAACATTTCTTCTGTCTTTTGACATGCAAGATTTTTTCTTTTTTCTTTTTTTTCTCCTTCTCTCTTTCCTTTTTCCTTTCTAGAAGAACTCTCACAGATCCTAAAAGTTATTTCACAAACTAAGTTTCCTTCAGACCTGCCCATTATTCCCTTTCACTCCACACCTTTTTCCACTGCAAGAGGTCAGAAAAATATCTGCATCCCTCTAAAGCTTTCCAGGAGGCAGGTGTACACTTCCATTTTAGTCCTCAGATACAGCAGATATCTCCATTTTGTCCGTCTTTAACCCATAGATATTTCAGGCTCATCCATTACCAGGATCTGACCTTTTAAGGTGATGTCTACATTAACAATTCCTGCAGGATAATAAGAGCATAACTATAAAGTGAAATAGCTGATGCTGAGGATCTGATGCCTGCACTGTACAAGCTGAGGGGAATTTTGTTCTGTAACAAATTCCCAGAAATTAGACACCCATTAGTGACTGGAAATGCACTAAGAGTGCACCTGTGTAACTTATTGGCTTAGTTTCATCTGAGAAAAATATCTAGTTCACTCACTGAGAGTCCACTTCACCGTGTGAATCAAAGCATGACACTTGGGGACAATCAGCAGATTCTCTTCAAAGACACAATTTGAAACCAACGAATTTGCTTCCAAACCCAGACTCCCAGCTGGAGAGAAAACCAGTATGAGTGTCCACTCAAGTGCTCTGATGCTCTCATCAGAGAGCTGCCCTGAATCAGCGTGATGAAAGCAGCTTCCTGCCATCTCTTGTTGCAGAGCTGTTGCTAATGGCATGACTAAGGAACAAAAGTTCTTATTTAGCACATGTAGTCTTTTTCAAAGGAGGTACCAACATCCTTCTAGCTCCTCTTTCTGTCATCTGGTGACTCCTGGCCACTTCTGTAGAAGCCCCACTTGTCTGAGGGAAGGCAATGTAAATTAAATCTTCACGTAGGGATATTCTCATTTCATAGGCAGCTGGTGACAGAGAGCCTCATCCTTTATGCAGCTTTTGCTTGCTGCTTGTTTGCCAGATCATGGTGGTAACAAACCCTTCCCATGAGCAGCAGTCACACGTTTTCGTTAATTCAGGCAACGTCTTTGAGCACATTTTTAATGATAGACAGCCAATGTTTGACAAAGCAGCCTACAAAACAATTAAGGAAGTGTTTAAGCCAGAATAAATCCTTGCAGTCTGCGGCCCTGTACTATCAATGGCAAACCCATGTGTCCTGGGCTACTGTGCTCCACTACAGTGTCAGCGTCTTCAGTGTGTTGAGGCAGAAATTAAACTTTGTGCAAGTCAGTCCAAATATTAAATCTAAATACATACTAGTAGAAGAACTTCCAGACTTGCTAGACCAGGAAGTAAAAACTAACAACTGTAAGCTGTTTTATCTGTCTTTAATTTGCAGCTTTCAGAGGGTTTATAATAGCTCTATAATAACGATTGGCGCTTTGCTTTTCCTTTCCCACACACATACACACACAGAACTCTTAATCTTCTGATGTCTGAGACTACTGGGATTCATTAGCGAGAGTATTCATCTTGTTAAGGATGCATTAATAGCATCCACTGTTAAGAATTAATTGGCTGTTGTCAAGTGATGATCGCAGAAGATGGTGATTGCATCAACCTTCACCAAGTTCAGCAGATGGAAAAGTCCTTGCGGCCTTACTTTAGGCACTTGCAACTGCAAAGAGTATTTTTTGTGCTTTAAATAAGGTTAAAAATCTGTGACACATTTCACATTATGAAGAACCAAAACTTTTTCTTGCTTACTAACTGATGATAAAAGTAATTTTTACTAACTGTCCACATCCAACACAGGTTTGATGGACTAGAGTATTTCTAAATCCCATAGCATAAAGGAGAAAACTGGGAGATGGTAAAAGAAGGCCTCCTGCACAGGTGACATCTGGTTCATGTCTCATAAGCAGCATCAGGCCCAACAGGGAACATATTTGACCTTTAAACAGGCATTTTAGGTCTGATTCCTCATAGAAAGTAGATGTCTACATCCAAACTAGCCATCTACTCTGCAGTCCACAGTAAGAAAGAAACTCTCAGCCCAAGATTCATCTCATCTGGAAGAAAATATCTAGAACAGTGTATTGGATCTGACTGGGTGGAGTTAATTTACCCCACAGCTGCCCTCAAAGTGCTGTGCTTTGTATCTGTAGCTAGAAGGGTTTCCAAAGGAGAAGAGAAAAGGAATAAGGCAGAGAGACTTACAGATTGGAAAACCAAAATAGCTTTAATAAGCAAAATTATTGCTAATAAGAAAAATTATGAAAATTATTAAATATATACAAAACTGAAATTGAACCCAGCTCACCCTGATAGAAATCACCACTGATGCTACACAGCAGGTGGCACCGGGGAAACCCCAGGCTCAGAGGCAGAGAGGAGCTGGATACAGGAGCCAGATTTGGGGAAGCCAGGATTGAGATCAAAGGCAAAAGAACAGATGGAGTTCTTCTTGGACGTCAGCCATCAGAACAAGAGGGCTTAGTCCCCATCGTCTCTCAGCTTTATGCTGAATATGACATAGATGGAATGGAATACTCTTGCTGGTCACTTGTCCTGTATGTTACTCACTAGAAGTGCAACTTTTTACTTCCTTGCAACCCTTTTACTTCCCAGCATGCCCAACATGTTACACAAGATCCAGCAATGACCTTGGTCACTATAGAAGCAAGTATAAGCAAGAGCCTTTCTGCATCCCAATCACTGGCAATAACTGTAAACATCAGGTGTTATCACTTCTAGCAGCAGACACTGTCTGCAAAAACATGCTGCTGACTTGAGAAAGTGCAGCCTCTTACAAGAGACTGAGCTGAAAACTAAATCACTGAAGAGGACTGGTTTTGTTTAGCTCAAATCAGGGCAAGAAAATAGGCTGGGGATGGGCAAGAGGTTGGGAGGGGACATAACCAGGGCAGCTGACCTAAGTTGTCCAAAGGGATATTCTATACTGTATGTCATGCTCAGCGATAAAAGCTAAGAGAAAAGAGGTGAGGGGAGACGTCTTTCGTAATTAAGGCATTTGTCTTTGGAAGCAATCACTCTGTGTACTAAGGACCTGCTTCCCAGGAAGTGCCTGAACATTGCCTGTTGATGGAAAGTAGAGAACAAATTGTTTTTTCTTTTCTTTGCCATCATGTTTGGTCTTTGCTTTTCTTTATTAAACTGCCTGTATATCAACCAACGCGTTTTTCATCTCATTTTCTCCCCTGTCCTGTTGAAGAGAGGGAGTGAGACAACACCTTGGTGGGCACCTGGCCAAGGTCAACCCATCACAAACAATCAGACGAATTATGCCCTAGGATTGCCCATTTCTTCTCGGGAAGGAGGAGCCCAGGATGACTAGTTCAGATATGGGCATCTCCACTAAGGTAAGATGAATCCCATCATCTCCATCCATTCCAACTTCCTGATTCAGAACGGAGTCTCTTCATTTCTGTTATCATTTCCTCTCAAGTCATGATGTAAACCACCCTTCTGTAGGCATGTCAGCATGACTGTTCACCTGCTCAAAACCAGATGAGCTTAACAGCAATGTTGGATCTGGTTAGCGAATCCATTCTTGTGGATGAGTAGCAGTACATGCCTTAGTTTCCCTCTGTGAAATAAGTGTTGATTCATACTTACCAGCCAGTGAAGTCAACAGATTAAAAATGTTACTCTTATTCTTCCCAGAAATAATTACATGTGTTTATCCAAGACAGAGAATCTAATTTCTTCAAGAAATGTCATGGTGAACCTTTATTCTCAGACATTTTTTTTCCTAAAAGCTAAGTACCCTTTTCAGTTAGAGTTTAGGAGTCCAATCTGACTGTTATTCTGATTTCTACCTGACATTATTTCTCAACAGACAAAACAGTCTGTCACAAAGGTTTTACAAAGAAATAGGCAATAAGCAATTTCTGGTTCTCAAACACAGGGGTTTTTTTTAGCTAACCTCCAGAAAAATCAAATATCAAGAGGTAGAGGCTTATATGTCAGCAAGCAGAAATCCTGTTTATTGACAATTTCCAGAGGTTCTTTGAGCAAAAGAGCGGTACAAGGACTGGTCTCTGGGAAAGGTTTCTGGTAATGCTCAAGCCTGAGCAGCATTAAACGAGAGCATTTTGCAATTTCTCTTATGCAGCCAACTGTGAAGTTTTCATTTCTAGGTTATTTTTTTCATCAATTCCTTAATTAAAAGTAATCAGAAGACTATTTAACATTTTGTTGTCTCATATTAGAAACCTACATGCAAACTTAGCATAGAATGGCAATTTTATTCCTTAAGTAAGCAATAGTTGCCTTGCAATTTCAGGCTTGGAAGCTTTAGAATCATTATAGGATTGTATCGCAATGCAAAACAGGTTCCTTATAGGAGCTACAAGGCACAAGAGAACAAATTCTGTTACAAAGATGTTACACTGATGAATTTCTGTGAAAATGAAAATTATCTGAATTTATGCACAAGATATATCATGCTGCAGAGTTAGCAAAGTTGGATCAAACTTCTGATTCTCCTTTTACCCACATACTAAGCCATCTCACCAGAGTCTGATGATGCTTTAAATCAGCTTTAATGCCAACCAACATATAGGAAGGATGTAGGATAAAGGTTCCACTGTTTATTTCAGCTGGCAGTTGCCTGATTTTCAGTGGAGATAAAGTCCATCCAGTGGGATCTGATACTTACTCTGTGTTCCCAGAAGAACAGAGAAGAAAACATTCATACACACACAAGTTTCAGATCCCGAGAGATCCTTTGGGTATGACCTGAGGAGCTCTACTAACATGTAGGAGTGAACTAAACAACATGAAGATATATGAAATCATACAGTGACTTGGTTTAACAATGTCCCATTCTAGAGATGCTAACTCTGCTGCCAAGTCATAGTTTAGAAAAACACCACATAGATATTCCCTATATTTGGGGACGTATCACTGGATTCTACAAAGGTATCATCTCAGAAATTTGAAGAGATGATCACAGGAAAGCCCTCTTTCAGGAATGCACTATGACCGTCTGTCATGGGTTAGGGCTGGAGTGGCCACTAAATGTGGACAGGTGCTCTTGTACCTCCTTCTCCCTCCCCAAACGGGAAGGAAAAGGGAATGAAGCAGAGAGACTTACAGATTGGAAAAAAAATAAAATAAATCAGCTTTAAGGAATAAGTAAATAATAAAAATGGTGAACTATATACATATATACAAATCCAATATCAAACCCCACTACCCCCCTGATACCAATCCCCATGGATGCTGCAGAGCAGGTGGCACTGGGGAAGCCCCAGGCTCAGCAGCAGAGGGGATCTGTACACGGGAGCTGGATTCAGGAATCCAAAATTGGAATCAAAGGCAGAAGATCAGACAGAGTCCTCCCTGAACGCCACTCATTGCAGAAGAGAAGAGACCTCAACCTTTGTGATCCATCAGTTTTATACTGAATGTGCTGCACATGGAATGGAATACTCTTTTTGGTCACTTGTCCTGTCTGTAACTCCCCAGAGGTGGAACATTTTACTTCGTTGTGACCCCTCTTACTTCCCAGCACCCCCAGCATGTCACACAAGAGTGAGCAGTGGCCATGGTCACTATAGGAATAAGTATAATCAAGACTTTCTGTATTCCAATCCCAGGCAGTAACTGTAAACATCGGGTGTTAACACTGCTGGTAGAACACGCTGTCTACAAAAAGATGCCGTTAACTTCAGAAAGTGTAGCATCTACAAAGAGACCCCTTATTCCATCCAACTTACATCATGCTAATCACAAGCTTACGATTTACTTTTCTATAAAAATTCAGTAAGCTCACTGAGTTCAGAATTGTGGGTTCCATCTGCCATAGCAGTCTCTCAGGGCAGGAAAACTGGTGTGAAATTCACTGCAGTTCATGCCCACAGGTTGTAGATTCACTTCAAGGAAGTTACTGGATATCACTTGATGAAGCTAGCTCTAGTCATCACTGGTATATTATCCTGAAAGACACCCACTGAGCACTATTATGTAACAACATCACGCAGTTTTAAATCGAGTGTTCTCACCTACTGGTATATTATCCTGAAAGACACCCACTGAACACTATTATGTAACAACATCATGCAGTTTTAAATCGAGTGTTCTCACCCACAGCTAAATTCCCTTGAGGTACACATTGGACTCCACCATCTTTCATCATCACTCAACAAGAAGTTCCTGGTCCTTGAGCAAAAACAGTCCCACAAATGGGTTTGCCTTTGCCCGAAGCCTGAAATACCCAGACAGTTTTCCCTAATGAATTCTTTTCATACACTACAGGGACTTTATCTCCTTCAACTGTATCTAAAGGATCTGAATGAGAAGGACCAGCACAACTGATGAATCCTCTGATGTTAACTAATCAGATGGCATGTGTTAAATGCTTGTCTCAGTTTCTAAATATTCCACTCCCCATTGTTTTCATGGTGGTTTTTAACACTCCATTGTACCATTCAATTTTTCCAGAGGCTGGTGCATGATAGGGAATATGATATACTCACTCGATACCAGGTTCTCTGGCCCAATTGTCTATAAGATTATTTTTAAAATGGGTCCCATTATCTGACTCAATTCTTTCTGGAGCATCGTGTCACCACAAGATCTATGTTTCTAGGCCCAGGATAGTGTTTTGGGAAGTGACATGAGGCATAAGATATGTTTTCATCCACCTGGTGGTTGCTTCCACCATAGTGAGGACATAGTGCTTACCTTGGTGAGTTTGAGTAAGCATGATAGAATCTATTTGCCAAGCCTCCCCACACTTTTATTTTAACCACTGCCCTTTACTCTACGACAGTCATAATGTTTGGTGCTGAAAAAACAGAGGTGTAGGCAAACCTCCCTGCCTACTGCCACTCACTGAGGACCATGTCATAAAATCATAGAATGGCTTAGGTTGGAAGGGATCTTAGAGATCATCTAATCCAACCCCCTGCCATGGGCAGGGATGCCCTTAACTAGATCAGGTTGCTCAAGACCTCTTCCAACCAGGCCTTGAACATCTTCAGGGAGAGGGCATCGACAACCTCTCTGGGCAATCTATTCCAGTCTTGCCACCCTCGTACTGAAGGGTGGCAAGAATCTGAGGACTGTGTCCTAATAATCAATAGAGCACTGTCCTATTCATCCTTGACCAGTGTCAAAGTCCATGAACATATTTAGCCAAGAACCTTCTGAACTTGTAAGCTCTTCTTGTTTGCACATTTCACCTTGTACTGGACCCTGAACAGAAGAAACTTTTTAAGGGACTGGTTTTGATTGCAGCAGGTCTACTATAAAGCTGTCACAGGTGGCCAGTGATATCCAAGTTAGCATTTTTAGACTCACTTTGTATTTAGAAGTCTAATTTCATATCAGAACAAAGACTCGTGGAATTATAGAATTATCAAATTATTTGGGTTGGGAAGGACCTTAAAGATCATGCGGTTACAACTCTCTTGCCATGAGCAGGGACACCTTCCATCAGACCAGGTTTCTCATAGCCTCATTCAACCCAGCCTTGAACATTTCCAGGGAGGGATCATTCACAGCTTCTCTGGGTAACTTGTGCCATTGTGGCACCACCCTCAAAATTAAGAATTTATTCCTAATATCTACTCTAAATCTACAAAAATATCTAAATTAATTTATGTAATGTTTTTCTTCTTAATGAGGAAATGGAACTATTACAGGTTTCAAGGGATTTCAGGCTGTGGAAAACAATTATCTCTCTATTGAAAAAGAGAGAGCAAATTTTCTAAACTAATTTCCTTACCTACAAGATGTATCTCCTGCTGCCTGCACAAAGAAGGAGATCTTGGTACATTTATCCTGCCTGAAAGTCTCACATATCGTTCTGAGCATCTCTTTTCTAGTACTTCACAGATCAGCTGGCTAGAGGACTTCTCAATTTCATCCTAGATAATTCTGCAAATGTGTGGTCTCCTACCCAAGCTGGCTTTTACCTATCAACTCTCCTCAAGCACTGATGTTTCCAAGCATTTTGGTTTACAGACATCTGACCTACCTCAAACTGTCCTCCAACTGCTGATGGGTGATTACTGGAGCTTGTGGGACAATACGTGTCTCTAGCATCCCACCACTGTGACAAAATGGCAAAGTAGAGAGATGAATTTATGCTTGCTCTGTCTGCAACCTCTGTCGGTCTCATTACTAGCAGGATTATGTCTGTACCAGCTTGAAGCAGATAATTAGCATGATCTCATCCAAGCATGCAGAATATGTTTATCCACTTAAACAGTTTGCTTCCTTCAAGAAATACTTAACCCACAGGAATTGCAGTCACTGAATATTTCCAAAAAACAGATTCATTCTTGCATTCATGAATAATCAGTGGTCTACTTCTATGGTATTATGTATCCTATTCAAGAGTAATACATTAAGTGAGTTTATAACCCATTTTTGATGTACACAATTGATATACACAATTAGGTGTGACACAAATTAAATAAATTAAATCAAATTATGTTAATATTTGTAATTCAGAAAGTCATATGCTGATGGATTTATCAAATAAAGACAGAGGAACTTGTCAAAAGCATGAAAAAATCTTTTTTTAATGTAAAATGGTAGCTTAGAGGCTGTGATTGAAGAAGACATCTGTTACTCAGGCAAATGAGCCCATATTTAATTTAAACCACTGGCATCAACTGATTTAAGTATATCCCCTAATAGGTATGGGATGTAAGAGAGTACTTATCTGCTCCATGATTGAGGGCCTATATTTCAACATAAGAGCTTACAAGGAGCTTTACCCAGGAAAATGAGTGCCAATCACAGATACTACCAAGAATACTCACTCTGTGAGGAAAGCTGTCTGAACAACCCACAGCTGTAGACCCCAAGTAGAAAACAATTTCATTTTAAGTTGTCTAAATGACAAGTTTTTAATTGGAGCTATAGAAATTAATTGTGTGACCAAAAATCCAAATCTAAATGTGAAGAGCTCTCTAGTACCTTCTGATATGGAAATTACCTACCTGCTATTTCTAGGACCATTTCTTAGAACAGCATCCTGAGTTTGACCACAGGAATGCAATTTCTGATTTTAAAACAGTGCTACACAGTTTGGGTTACTTCTGAAGGGAGGAAGAGGCAAAGCAAATTTGGAGCAAAATCTTATACAATTTAGAAAGAATCAATAAAAGCTGCTCAGAGGGCTTGTGGAGTTCCTATGATTGGAATTGTTCAGAATCCACATGGACACGGCCCTGACAACCTTCTCTGGAAGACTTTGCTTTAGGCAGAGATGACGGACTGAAAGCCTCCAGAGTTCTCTTCCAAATTCAGCTATTCCGTGAGTCTATTCTCCTAACATATTCAAACTCAGACTTAAGCACAGCTGAAGGAAACTCAGAACTTCAGATATTAGGAAGTGCCAGTTACATATATTGAAATGTAAACTACAGAAAATTTACAGTTTTCTAGTAGATTTTTTCATCATATTTGTTTGTTGGGGATTTTTTAATTACAAGAAGAGAAACTTTCATTTTTAATGTTTCCTAAACATGTGAATATTTTACTTTACCTCTAATTTTTGTCTGCACTTTATTGTCCTTTGGTAGGATTTGTTTACAGTGAGATTTCAGTTATTAAATCCAAAAGGATATAAAATTGCCTTAGGGTGAAATCTTCATATCCATTTTTTACATGACAGAGACTAGAAAGTGGAGAGAGAAAAACAATCCAGCATCGCAAGGAATGATTTGTGCAGTTTCTTTTAAGTTTTTATACTCTTTAAGATAAGTGTTTTTATAACCAACAGCTAGATAACCTGCTGTTATTTATCCACAGATATCCTGTTTATCATTAGTGGATTGCATACAAATGCAGCAGAGTTTGAGGACTGTAGGAACAGCAATTTGCACTCTTACAAGGTTTGTCATCAGAAATGTGTCATACTGCTTATTTTTCCTGGGGTGATATTTGAAAATTATCTAAGCAGGTTATGGGTAATTAAATTTCAGGATGGTTAGGGAAATACTTTCAATCCAAGCATTCCTATGAATATGCTAACTGAGCTTCTGGAAGATTTCTTCAGAGAAACAGAGTTACTGGCACAGATTGGTTAAAAGAGGAGCATAAATTCACTGATTCAGGATTGGAGATTTAATGTGGATTACGGGTATGCAGGCTGGAGGGAGCTGAAAAAGTAAGAATATTATGGCAGTGTAAGAAAACCCATATTTTCAGTAACAACAGATGAGGGCAACAGGTGAAAGAATTGAGAAACAGGTTGCAATGAAAAGTAATTTTTTTAAAAAACAACATTCTTTTCGGCTTCTGAAATATTTTTGACATAGGGATTAGATTCAGAAAGATTCAGACAAAAAAAATGGGAGAAATAGTCCTTTAAAGAGTCAATCTATTTCTTACAAATATTGTTTTAAATGCAATATTGTTTTTATGTGTCTAAAAGCAACTTATTTCATTCAATGTTCTGTTTTCTGTTAAAAGCAGTTTACAATGAGACAAATGTATTTTCTTAGTTTTTTTGATTCATCAAACAAAAAATGCCATTATTTAGAAAAACCTACTGATCATACTTTCATCCCCTAATAACTTCCCATAGAAATGCTGAAGTTTCTTTCTTTTTTCTAGTTTAGACTCAAAATACTATGATCAACTGTCTTCAACAGTATGGTGCAGTATGTTCCTTGGTGATATTCTGTGTTACAACCACTGTCATAATAAAGAAGAAGACCCCTTCCAGGTTTAAAATAAATGTTTATTATTTGCTCAGTGCATTAGAAAATTTAAGCAAATTTCCCAGCATTCCCCAAGGTAACGCCAGCAAAATACTTGCCCAAAGATCAGTGAAATAATTGAAGAGGGATCAGAGGATCCCTTCCACTTCATAAAGACAAGAATCTTGTAAATAAAACAGTTATTATTCATCAGTTATTATTTTTCAATTAATGATGACTCAGGCATATTCTCAGTCACCTCCAAAAGCAGTTTTCAAGACTGATTAGATGAAAAACACTACGTCTTTAAAGACCCAAGTGCTCTCCAAAAGGGACTGGATTCTAAGTGTATTTATATCACAGGAAATAAAATTTAGATGTTAACGGTATACACAGAGTACATCTACATATGACAAGGTTCACCAAAGTCTACCCATGCTGCAGCAGTAAGGTTTGTAGTTGAAAATCCAACTTAGGCTGTATATTAATTTGTTCCGAACTACGTGGACATTCTGCAGGGTCTCATACATTAAGTAAAGAGTAAAAATACTTTTCTGGGGTCAACCTAGATGACATGGTACAGGATGAAGTCTCTAGGGAAACTGCAGAAAAAGACCTATTTTGACCACTTCAATTCTTCAGATGAAAGACTAGAAAGAAAATTAATCTCCAGGTCAACAATATTTCTAGCTGCAGCAGGTCCAAACTCATTATTTGTTACACTTACTGAATAGGCTTTCTAAAAAAATCTCTTTTTTTTTCCTGATTAAATTAACACAATCTCCTGTTTTATTAAAAATAAGCAGTACTAGGAAGAAAAAAAAAAAAGAATAATTTTAAAATGTATTGAAACACTCAGAATTTAAAACTGGGCTAAATTTGATTTGCCGTTTTATCTTTCTCCATAAAGAAAATAAATTACGGCCACTCAGATTCCACCTGGATATCTATTTGTCTATGTCTCTTCAACAAAAAGACAGAATGTGGTTTTATTTGATACATGTTAGTACAACAAATACTATCACACAAAGTAGTATAGAAAAAATATTCTGTAACTTTCATAGGTATTAGGAAAATAAAGGAATGTCCAGGGTATGCTCTGAGGAGATTTAACACAAGAAAACATATTACATTGACAATGAAAATGTCCCTAAAACTAAATTATCTTGTAATGGAAGAAGAAACACTTCTTTTTTTGTCTGGACGTTAGCTATTGTCACCCCTAGAGCCAACAGGCTTTAAGTATATGAAAAATAAATATGACTCATCAAGAAAAAGTACATCAAGTGAATCTAGCCTAGAATAGAATACCTTGTAGACAGCAGAGAAGCAGTAATGAGGCTTCTCATTCTATTTTCTACAACATTCTCAAAAGCCAGCTAAGGTAAAACGATCTGGGTGGAGTTCTTGTCAGACAGGAAACTCATCGTGAACCAAAGTCAGTGAATTTACACCAGTAGTTAAACTTGACAGTTTTATCAAGTTCAGTTCCTCCAAGAGTCTGTCCAGAACTCAGTATTAACCATATTTCTGTCCCGTCAACCTTGTTGTTAATATTTATCAAGATTGAATTTTCAACTGATAAAAATAGAGGGAGCTGGGACTGAAATTCTATGTGACCCTTATAAACTGAAAAAATAGCCTGACAACTTGGAACAAAATTCAGAAAAACATTGCACTTTAACAGGAATTATTACCGTTACAAGCATCAAATGGAGAAAATCTGCTTAGGAAACAGTTCTTCGAAACTGCAGGAATCTGAAAGAACCACAAGTCACACAAAAGTCAACACTATAGTCTGCAGGGCACATGAAGTAATTTTTCTGCTCTCTGTAGCTTATTTAAGTTCTCAGCAGGAGCTGTGTGTGCCATTTTAAACATCGCAATGAACAACTCAAAGTCCAGAAGAAAGCAACAGAAGTAATGACTAGAGCAGTGTAAAACGTGGCTTAAGAGAAAAAGGTGAAGAGACTGAGATTTTGATTGAAAGAAGAAAAAGCAGGAAAAAACCACAGTAGTAGTTTTGAAATACATAAATGGTTTCTATAAAGAGAAAGAAAATAAGTAGTTCAAGTCCAGTGAGAATGGGAAAATCGTCAAGATCTAAAATCTGCAGAAAGGGAAATTTTCTTCAGACAGTAGGAAAAGTTTTCTAATAAGTAAGGCAGTAAAATATGGGAAAGAAGATGGCATAAGGAACCAGTGGATCTGACGGTTTCTGAGTTACGAATAGACAAACTTCAGTCAAAATGGTCTACATAATAATTATTTGAGCTAAAGGGTAAATAAAAAATGTTTTTATGATTCTTTTTTGCTGTATTTTCTATGATTCTAGGAATTTAAACTTCTGATCCCCTTATCTGACATTTGCCTCCACCAAGGGCAAACACACTAGTCACAAAAAACACTCAGTGCACTGAGGTTCTATTTGTAGTGTGGGCTACAGCTGTGCTATAGCCTGAAGAAATCGAGACAGCGGAGTCAGGCTTTATACAGCTTCCTTAATTTCTACATCATGAATCCCTTGACAAAGGAGACACCACTGTTTTCCTAAGCAAGATATGAAAGCGATGAGGCTCACCCAAAGTCAGTCACAGAAACAGTGACAAAGAGAGGAAGGGGCATCATGTCTCTCAAGTTCTTATCCTCTGTAATGTAATAGACTGGTTCGTTCACTGACTCATTCATCTAATACATGCTGTATATCTTTGAATTTTAAAATTGGGCATTTTTAAGCACCTTTACAGCCTATCATAGGAAGACCCTGAGCAACCTACTATTACCTGGAATTTGGCCTTGTTTCTAATGGTAGACAGGTGGCCCAGAGCACCAAGAGTGCTGATCTGGCAACTTAAATTATTCAGTGCCTCTGTGGCTCTCTAATGAGGCAAGACAACTCCTGCATACAAAGTCTTATATAATAATGTCTTGAATGCACCTCATGGGCTTGGTTGAAGCTAGTTTAGAATGAAGTGGAGGTACCGTGACCTACTACGGTGGTCACACACACATCACCATAAGGAAAGCGGGAGAAGATGTGCCAGCAACAGAAGGATGAACTCCAGCACAAACCCAGCCTCATCTTCCCTTCTGGAGCCAGTAATGGTCAGATCATTCTGCCTGAAGAGGTAGAAGACTGCACCATGTCTGTAAAAATAAACCATCTAAACAGATGCTTGTTTGCAAAATGCACAGTGTTGGTTAACAAACTCTCATTCTTCCTCTCTTTCTCTTGCCATTTAGTACTGTAATTCTACACTTAACACCTCATCACCACACCAAACACAAGGTTCAAAGAGTTTCTGGACCTGACCTGATAAGATTGCACACAAACTGCTGCTGAGCCAGGACCTGCAACCGAGTCTCCAGTGACAAACTGTTAACACTGAGCCAAGTTTGCCTAAATAAATTCTTTTCCTTTGAAACCTTCTCTCCTCGCCTTTTTTACAATACTTCATTTTTTTTCTTCATTTCAGCTGGTCTATGCACATACAAAGACTACTTATTCAAGTACCAAAAATGTGCAGGTAGTGAGATATTTTGTATTGGCGTAATGACCTTAAAAACTGTCCCTAACTACTTCATGTGTTTCTGAACTCTTCCTCATATTCCATGTGACTTGAAAATGTGTCATGCAGAATGTCTGAATAATCTTATCAAGAAAGATGCTCAATTCTCATTGGGTATGTTTCAAGCAAATCAAACCTCATTGAATTACAAAGGGAGTAAAAATATAATTTATTCTTGGGTTAACTTTTCAGTAAACTAACCAATACAAATAACCATTATTTAAAATAAGTAGAAGATACATAGTACATCAGTACACACCTTCTGTTGCTTATACAAGCATAAGAAATCCCTTCTCTCAGACCATGCCTGCTTAGAAACCACTCTGCCAATTTTTTAGCTGTGGTCAATTAAACATTGCTCTGCCATGGGAGGCATACCATTACTCACAGAAGCGCAGCCAACTGCAAAACAAAGGCAGACTGTCTCAGACATGTGGGTGTTTGACAGCCTGCTCTGCACAGCTGCGCGCTGAGAATGCAGGGCTGAGCACAGTCCAGCTCAGCTCCTATAATGTGTAATTACTTTTAGACTGTTATCATAAAGATGTCATCCTCTCTGTAATTAACTCTGTACATCATTAAGTAGTCACTGCTTTACTATTTACAAAAGCAGTGAATTTAATTTCTCATGATACTGTTCTCTGAAAGTATTTTGATGATCTTATGTATTTTAATTAGCTCCAACATAGCATTTTTCTTGTATTGACTCTGCTAGAAAGAAGTTCTTACATTTAGAACTATAGCAACTGCCTGAGATTGCAAGGGATCAACGTTTATCTGACCTCTATAATCTCGGCATGTCAAAGATGCCCATTTTATTCTTTTACAGGCTGCCGAAAATGAACTGTACTAAATCATTCAGGAAAAGCATACTTAGCTTTTTATTAATCTATGGACAGTTTTTCCCACCAAGTTTCATCAGAGTTTTGAACCTTTGTTCCTTTCATTTCTAAAATACAACTTTAAGGTGACTGATGCCTTTATCGTAGAATCATAGAATCAATCATAGAATCATAGAATCATAGAATCATAGAATCATAGAATCATAGAATCATAGAATGGTTTGGGTTGGAAGAGATCTTAAAGATTGTGTAGTTCTAACCCCCTGCCACGGGCAGGGATATCTCCCACTAAACCAGGTTGCTCAAAGCCTCATCCTTAGCCTGGAACAGTTACAGGGATGGGGCATCCATAACTTTCCTGAGCAACCTCTTCCAGTGCCTCACCAGCCTCAGTAAAGAACTTCTTCCTAATATCCAACCAAAGTCTACCCTGCTCCAGTTTGAAACCATTGTCCCTTGTCCTACTACTACACACCCTTGTAAACAGTCCCTCTCCAGTTTTTCTGTAGCCCCTTCAGGTACTGGCAGGTTGCTGTAGGGTCTTCCCAGAGCCTTCTCTTCTTCAGGCTGAACATACATGACTCTTTCAGCCTGTCCTCATAAAAGAGTTGCTCCAGCCCTCTGATCATCTTTGTAGTCCTCTTCTACACTCGCTCACTTTAGACTAAGTTCATCCACCTATGGCAAAGGTAAAGCAAAACTGCATCTTTGAAGCATTTGGCTCTCTGTTGTCACCCTAAATCAATGCATGAAAATGGTCAAGAAAAGTTGAGATCATGACCAGCAAGGAAGCTCATGGTGTAAACCCGTACAGGCATTGAGCTAAGCTTGTAAACAAAACTAAGCATATCATGAACAGGTAAGCACAGCTTAGGTAACATGCAAACCCAACTGAAACATAATATTTAGGTCAGACATCGATACAGCAACCGTTCCCCGATGTCTCCTCTTGAAAGAGGTTTTTGTGGCTTATTACAGTCTGCAGATTATCTTGGTGAGAGACACTGAGGTTAATTTGGAGTTACAGCATACCCACAGAACTGAAAGCAGTATTCCACTAGCGCATCCTCTCCATTTACCCCTGTCCCTGCCCTTGCATGTTAATATATTGCTCTCCATGACTTTACAGTCTATCGGTTTGTAGGACCGTTTCTGAGGTTCCCTACATTGGGAAAGTTCTGTGGGTTTCTCAGACTAGGCTCTGCTATGTGAGATACTCTGGAATAATATTAGAAATGGCTCTTGAGCTGCTGAGTGCCTCTTCCTCCTCCTCCTCTTCCTCCTCTTCCTCCCTCCCTTCATGGGGAAAACAGAACTGGGAGGTCCACTTTTACCACAGCCACTGTGCATTGCAGTCACTAAAGATGCTAAATCAGGATGCTTAAATACAGGATGGTGTAACTGAAAAAGAGTTGCTCTCATTCCTGCGTGGGACTTTTCCTCAAATGCTAAGCCTCTTCCACTGGTAAATGGCCCCATTTCTGTTACTAATAATAAGAGGTATTAAAATGAGACCTCTAAAATAAAACTCATAAAGTAGTAATTTCACATTTGAGAAATGGTATTTCTCTATCATGTAGCACTACACACAGTAAAAGGAACGTGATTCTGGGTGAAATGAGTAGATTAAGCCAAAAAATGCACAGTTAGTGCTGCATCCTACAGCCAAAATACGTCTGCAGCACCCTTTCTCCAGGGTTCCCAGCACAAAGGGCCACTGAGAAGCTGCCTGTTATTGGAAAAGTAACCCATCTCATGTCTATCTTGTATTTGTTGCTACTTCAAGAGCTAAAGCCTTGCAACAGGGATGCTATGTCTCAGTGAAGACTATGAACGTTACGTTCACAAGAAACTAACACAGAACCAAAGGAATGAGAAGAAATTCCCCAAAAGCACTTTGATCTTCCCTTTCCCCCTACCTTCACCAGTAAAACTAACACTAAAGAACCCCAAACAGCTCAAATCCTTTTATTTACACTATCTTCAGCTGACCCAGTTTGTGACAGCAGAAAAATTGTGAACCTCAAGCACTTAACCATTCAATGATTCTATGACAAAATTCTAGAGCATTCAGACAGAAAGTTTTCGCATTGCTTTCAATGCAAGGTTGAGCAGCAACTATGTCACAGCCCTAATCACTCATCAGAATATATTAGAGGCTCATCCTCTGCTCCACCAACGTAGCGGACTGATTCATGGATTTTGCCTTAAACATTTCCTGTAATTTTTTACAAACTCCCAGCATGGTCAGAAAATTGATGGAATGTTGTAGAGGAGTGATCTGATCTATGCCTCAAATGGCCCTGGCACCAAATATGTAAAGAGATTAGGAAATCTTGTGGGGGCAGGATGGCCTTATCTCTATCACACCTTTCAAAGACATGAGGCATTCGCACATGTCAATGAGAATTACTGGAAGCAATGAAGTGCCTCAATTCCCTACCTGACATTCTGCACGTCAGCATGTAAAAAATTGTGTGTAAATTGAGGCAAGGTAAAGCAAAGATCAGAAGAAGAGGAAGAAAGAAGAAAAAGAAGAAAAGAAGAAAAAAAGAAAGAAGAAAGGGAGAAAAGAAGAAAGGGAGAAAAGAAGAAAGGGAGAAAATAAGAAAAGGAGAAAAGAAGAAAAGAAGAAAAGAAAGAGGAAAGAAGACAATGACGGATGCATCCTGACCTCCACTTTGGCTGGACCAATGCAGGAACCTGGACCGGTGATCTCTCTCTCTCTCTCTCTCTCTCCCCCTCTCACCCCTCCCTGCCCTTTCCCTTTTCATCACTAAGTAATGCAAGGTCTATTATACTGTTTATTTAGTTTTGTGCCTAAATTTCCTTCTTGTGATGGTTAAGTGTAATATTGTCTGTCTTAATATTGTGTTTAGATGTTCTTTATTATTATTATTAAGTTGTTGTAGCTCATTGCTTATTTAGTCTTTTTCCTGGATTTTTTGTTACATTGTCTGCCCTATCGTGCTTTTAAATTAGAATCAATTGTCGTGAGTTCGATCTATACATTGTGATAAATTGATAAATGTTTGTGTTTGGGCCTTGAGACATGTCTCACCGTTGTCCACGCCATTGATGTATTATGAATCTGAAAGTCACTTGTCCCTCTCTCCTGGGTGGAACGTGACAACCAACTCTTCTCAACGTTTCTAACTCATGCACATGGACTGCTTTGACTCTAAAGCAGATTAGATGGAGCACAATCTAACACTTGGCAGACTGGCGTGCTGACGTTGCAATGAGTTTCCCTGACTCTTGGGCTCTAGTTGCAAATCGTGAAAAAATAGTAGTTTAATTTAGTGGAACATGTGTTTGCAGTTTCCTTTTTTTTATTACCATGGAATCCTGACTCAATAAAATTAAGTCAAGCTTCCCCACCCTTTTAGATCCTGGAAATAACATTTAGGCACTTAAGTAAATGCTCTGGTGCACTCAGAATTTTTTCTGTAGCCAAGATGCAGATGCTCAAAACATGTAGACCTCTGGATACTTTCATTTGGATAATTCCACCCTTCACTCTGTAGCCATTTCTGCACATGCCTGACAGGATTTGAATTGAGTCAGAAAAGATGAATCAAGCACCTTGGCAACTACAACCCAGCCTGTGCTAACATTTAGGAGGCCAGTTTGGGTCAGAGCAGTTGGGCTGAGATTTCACAGTTGTTATCCAGAGTGTCCGAATGTACCAATCCTGTTTCAATCAGTAGTCCCTGCCCACTTCTCCTCTCCCCACTTCAGAGTGTGTGACTCACCTTCTCTCACAAAATGTTTCCAGTTTTATTTGCCCAAGATCCCTTTCTGCTGTTGTAGAAAATACTGTTCATTAGCATAACTAGTTTTGTAATTAAGGCCATGAGAAAAAAAAATCCACTTCCTAAAGGTCAGTCATAGGGATCCAGATTGCTGTTGCTGCAATTTAAACCTGGTTATCCCTATCAAACAGGAATAAATGAAGGACAGCCTTGCTAGCTGCTCCTGATGGCCAGACAATGCCAGGACATCAAGGACATAGGACGAGGGGGAGTAGATTGAAGCTAGAGATGGATCAGTTCAGATTGGACGTTAGGAAGAAGTTCTTCCCCATGAGGGTGGTGAGACCCTGGCACAGGTTGCCCAGAGAGGGGGTGGAAGCCCCATCCCTGGAAGTTTTTAAGGCCAGGCTGGATGGGGCTCTGGGCAGCCTGATCTAGTGGGGGATGTCCCTGCCCATGGCAGGGGGGTTGGAACTAGATGATCTTTAAGGTCCTTTCCAACCCTGACAATTCTATGATTCTATGACATAAAAGCCAACAGCAACAAAATGCACACCACTTCATTTTGTAGATTCAAGGAGCAAAGTGCTGATAAAAAAAACCAGGATTGTAATCAATGTTGCCAGCTTCTCAAAATTTGATTGCGTATCTCAGAAATAATCTGTTTTACAAATTTTCCCAAATTCTTGTATTGCCAAGAATCTTAAGTTTCATTGTCTCCTTGTCCTCATTTTTTTCTGAGAAAATATTGCTCTTTAAAATAAAATATGGTATATAAATCAGTCAAATATTGTTAATTTCTCACAACATTTCTCTTAGTCCCAATATTTTGGAGGTCTTATGCATGTTTCCATGAATACAATGACTTGGTAATACTATAAACAGCCTTCAAATGTGAAAAGAAAATAAAAATTGAAATGAAATTGCAACTGTGTAAACTACTGTTTGGTTATGGAGCTGTTTTTGGGAAGCAATCCATTGAGAGCAATAAAAATAAAAGTTAAGATATAGGTTCAATCCTGCTTTCATTCACACTGAGATATGTTTAGCTTTAGCTCCAGAGAAGTCAACAGAGCAGCTGGAGCTTTGCTTCATTGCATTTGGAGATAGGAGTTGATTCATTCTCCACTCCACTGAGGAGGAAAGATCATAAAATTTAAGAATACTGAGAATCGGGAAAACAAAGTCAGTGTCCCAACAGCCTGACCTGCTGAAGTAAGAACCACGCAGTCAAACCAAGATTTACTTGCTATCATGAGAACTCCTTGGATCTGATGATTGCAGTGAGACCTTTCAACCAGTCTTCCTAATTAAACTTGGAGATCATATCCCAGTTTCTGACAGAAGTCGTATCTGGCATCCACACATGTTTTTTTGAGTTTACCTTCAAGAAGAAAGATGGTCCAAAAACTGGAGTATTACTCTGCATTTCAGGAGGCAGAGATTCAAGTCCTCAAAACACACTGGGTTCAGACACGTTGACATCAGGTGGTTCCAAGAGGAACTCACTGTCGAAACTAAGAAAAAAAATGCATTTGTTTCTACTGGCAACATTGAATTTGCCTAATTCTCTCTGACACATTGTTCTGCAGCTTTTCAGACAGGTTTAAAAGAAGACTTCTGCAAATGAACATATGTAAGCATGAGCAGTGTTCACTATTCTTACAGAGAATATTTTCCAAACAATTTCATAGGATGGGATATCACATGACTGTTTTGTAGAGATCTTGTTGTGCTATGTGCTAGTTTTAATGGTAAAAGAAGAGCAAGTATTTTTGGCCGTGATTCACCTGACCATTATTTAATATTGATTTTTGGATGAGATCAATTCTTTTTTCAGGAGTGCTTTTTTCTTTCCTCAGAGGGAGTCTATATGTGCCTTGCAGTTCGAGTTGGGGAAATCATACTTCAGTTCAAACGGAAATGATTTGTGTCAGTCTTCAAGCTCCAGATCCCCAACCACAGTGATAAGTGACATTACCATCCACATATTCACACTCTTAAAAAGGCACCAAATGAGCAAGTTCATACTGAATGAACAAGCACAAGGCAAACACAGTGAGAGGTATTTACTGGTAAGATAGAGTTAAGGGCAAAGAATAGGGAAAAAAAATGAGTACAACTTATGGGGAAGAGAAAGGGAATATATACTCTGTAAGAAAACCTGTCACAATAGGTTTGGAGAAGGTTTCCCAGAGAACTGGCTGAGTCACCATTCCTAGCAGTACTTAAAAGACATGTAGGTGTGGTGCTAAGTGACATGGCTAAGTGGGGGACTTGTCAGTGTTAGGTTTACAATTGGACTAGATGACCAACATAAATGATTCTATAATTCTATATAAAAGACCCCCAAGTAAGGTTGAGAAATATGTCTCTTTTCTCCTTAAGTAAGTAGTATCTCTTAGTGTCTGTTCTCTTTTCAAGGTGTTTAAGAGCCCTTTTGAAACGTACCATGGAAGGTAGCCAACAAGGCTCTGCCACTGTGCAGCTGAATACTAATTGTGTATCAATGTGTAATATTCTGAGGTTTGTTCTGTACAGCCAATGCAGGAGACAAGAGAGACTGAACTTTGACTAACTTACTTTGATAATGAAACAGAAAACTGTATTTAGTTGATACGAATTAACTTTCACCATCCAAATGGCACAACACAGACATCTCACTGGAGCTGTGGGAGGCTGGATGTCTGTGGCAGGTGTTTCCTCCCCCAGCTAAGCTGTTGCTAGGCAGATATCAGGGAATCTGAGACCTGGGCTAGTCCGGACTTGTCTATGGAACCTGAGCTGGTCGGGACTCGATTACACCCAGGAAGCTGGCCAGCAGCCAATGAGAAGCCGAGATGGCTATGATTGACCACAGTCATCATTGACTAGTCTTTAAAACGGGGTTCTTGCAGTGGCCATGTTGGAGTTACCTCGTGGCAGTTGGCCCGATGAGGTCATAAAGTCTCCCCCTTGGTCTAGGGGATCCCTAGGCAAGGTCAACCAGGTGACAAAAGGAACCACCACCTGGTAAAGGTACCCCCTGGCAAGGTTAAAAGGTGAGAACGGGAATCCCCACCTTTTTAAGGTACCCTAGTGAGGACAATCAGACGAGAAAAGAAAACCCCGTCTTGATTGAGGTCAGTGTATGATAATCCGGATTATCATTCTTTTGTCAAGGGCTAGTGCTTGAGCTTGATCTTTTCCTCAACCGATACCGAACCTTTAAATTTGGAGGAGCTTATATTCCGTAAATAAATTTAATTTAACTACACGCATGAATTTATTTTTTGGATATGGGTGCTACTCACCTCTTTCTTTACAATGTCTTCTGTTCTGATAGTTACAGTGTAGATCAAACCAGCAGAACTTTTTCCCTTCCAGAGGGCTGCAATATAGAGCAGACTGTAGAAAAGACCATTTAAAACATATGAAACAGTGAATTGTAGCTTCAATGCATCATGGAAACTTGCTTGCATTAACAGCCCACTCAGTATGGTGCCCTTCCATAGCCACTAATAGAATCATAGAATCATAAAATGTGTTGGATTGGAAGGCACCTTTACAGGTCATCTAGTCCAACTTCCTGCGGTAGGTAGAGACGTCTTTATTCATCTAAGAGATAAAAATGTGCTCCTTCTTTTTCAAGAGCAAGACTTTCTGAAACTTCTGCCAATTGAGACAGAGCTAGCTATCATCCAGCCTTTGACAATGAGAGATCAAGAGAAAACACAACTGAGTAGTCTCTTTTCTACTCTATCTTCAGTCTATACAAGAGCCACATAATGTCATGCAGTCAGGGTTTGGCTATGAGTAAAAATCCAGATAAAAATGAGAACGTAGAGGAGAAGTAGGCAACTCTTGAGTCAACAGGCCAAATCCAAGCTCATAAAGGTTTTCATAACTCAGTTTGGATGTCTGAGAATAATATTTCCACAGATGAGAAGGGCACTGCAATAGCAGTTAGGCAGCTGGAGTGATGTGCACGTAGACAAGTCCTGTTATCTTGAAGAAGTCTTAAACTGGACTTTGACAGATCATTTCTCATCATTAGTTTTGACAGGGACCTTATGGTCTCTTGGATTAAGTTCATTGAATGTTCTCATGGTATATGCTCCAAAGTCACTAGCATAAAATTCTGAGTCAGAGTATTGACCGAGCCACCCTGTCTTACTTGCCATTGTTGATAAGTCAACAATATCTGTTCAGCCCAGAGTGTGTTTAAATATCGATTGTCTTTCATGATTCTGCACGCGTTCATAAAAGAATTGATAGCTGACTGTCTAGAGGAAAAATATCATCATCCATTTTGCTTATAATAAGTCTAAGACATCATAATTTGTCAAGATATGGGGGGAAAATATTCAGATGTCTCCTCCTATTCTACCAGACACAAGCCAAGCAGTGGAGAACTCAGTCTTAATAACTGAGTCAGTTTGGACAGACCTGAGACATAGAGCTAATCAAATGATTATCAATACTCAGTATTATTAACCTGGGATCACTTGAAATAAAGATCTGTAAAAGAATCTGAGCTTATGAAGAGCTCATAAGTTGGAAAAATAAATTTTGGTCACTTAAAAATGAAGTAGGCAGATACTCCCAAAATGCACTACATTCCAGAATTATAGATATACATATTATTTTTATTTATCCTGAAAATTTACATATATGTAAGCTTTGAAAGACATAACAGAAATAATTCTTGAAGAGCGTTGAAAAAAGAAAGCAAATCTGTTTAGGAAAGATGTGAAGACTGACAAGAGAAGAGAAAAGGTCTACTTCATCGACAAAAACAAACATGCTGGGACCAGCAAAGGAAAACAGAGATGTGAAAAGGTAAGGATGGCAGAGTAAGTGGAAATAAAAAATGAGAGACCCAGTAGATTTGGACAGATAGAAAATATGCCTTTGTGTTATGTAGTGCTCAGCTGGTGTCTGTACCTTGCTAACATCAGACCACAACCAACAAGAAACAGCATCTAACCAGAAGTCTGCAGAAACACACAAAGACAATTTAGTACTCCAACCCAAAATATCTCGCAATCTGGCAGGAAAAAAAAGAAAGGAGAAAAACTTTATTATGATGTAAATTTTCAAAAATGAAACACAAGTTTTGGCAAATAATCAGTACATTTTTCTAAAGAAAAGTACAAAGCGTATTCTGTCCTACTACAGACATCCCTAAAGAGTCCATCCTGTTAGTCATTCCAGGTATGTCAGAGGGTTGGGACATTTTAGGGAAAGTGACAGGCTGACCTGTTCTTTTCTTTGGATCTATCAGTAACATAGGATTTCCTGTTCTTTTTGAAGTTGTTTCAAGTATATTTTAAGTTACATCTGGCTTTCTCCATGGCTCATCTCAGCTTGGACACTGCAGATCTGCTTTGAAGAAACCCATGCCATATAGTTTTGGAGAAAAGAGGGATGGAGAGTCTGTTGATATTGAAGGATCACCTCCTCCAAACTCGAGAGTGGTCCAACCCAACATGCAGGACACTAGGCAAAAGCAGTAGATAGTCTGCACGAATAAACTAGGAGATCCTAACTAAACCTATGGGTAGAAAGAAGCATACAAGCAGGGTTAGATCAAGCAGGAGAGATACAGAGATACTACACAAATACACAGGTAAGGAACAAGTAAAGCCAAGGCCTATCTGGACTTGCATCTGTTGAGGAACATGAGGAACAATTAGACAAGATTCCACAGCTCTATCAAGAGCAGAAGAAAGGCTCACGTAAATGTGTGCCCACTGCTGAACGAGTTAGGAGACTTGGTGACAAAGGGCAAAGTAGCTCTGAATGCCACCTTTATTTCACTGTTACTCATAGGAGTGACCATCAGAAATCTCAGCCCATGAAGCTAGATTGAAAGTTTACATGAAGGAAGATTTACCCTTGGTAGAGGGGGATCAGATCAGGTAACACTTAAACTGGACGTATGTAAGTCCATAGGAATTAATGAGATCTGAGGAAACCTTTTGCAGTGGTAATCAAGGCAATTGGGTGAAGTTCCTAAGGACTGAGAGAAAGCAAATGTCACTCCTATCTTCAAGAATAGCAAGAAGGAGGATCTGGAGAAGTACAGGTGGTCAGCCTCACCTTGACAGTGTGAAGGTGATAGAACAGCTAATTGTGAAATCGCTTCCAAACTTATTAAGCGCAAGAAGGTGACTGGGAGTTGTCAGCACGGATTTATGAAGAGAAAATCATGCCTGACCAAGGAGAGCCTTCCACAAGAAGTTGAGTAAGTTAATGGATAACAGGAGAGCAGTATATGTTCTTCATCATGATTTTAGCAAATCTAAGCTTCCTGTAACGTACTCAATCACAAGCAGGGAAGAATATATGTGACAATGGACAGTGAAGTGGACAGAAAGCTGTTGCTAACCGCCAGGCTGGAAGGATATGCTCAGCAGCATAATGTCCAGCTGGAGGCTACATATGGCATACCCCAGGGGCCAATACTGGAGCCAAGACTGCTCACCATCTTCATCAATACCCAGACAATGGGGCAGACTGAACCCTCAGCACATTCGTAGATGAGTCAAAATGAGAATGGGAGGAGTGACTGATTCAATGAAGGGTTGTGCTACATTTCAAAGGGATCTCGACATGCTGGAGAAATGGGCTAACAGGCTACAAGATGAAAAGCAACTTTGCAAAGAAGGATCTTGGTATTCCAGAAGACATAATGTTGGACATGAACCAACAATGAGCTGTTACGGCAAAGAAGGCCAAGAGCCTAGTGGGCTGCTTTAGGTAGAGCATTGCCAGAAAGTCAAGGCAGGTGATTCTCCCCTCTACTCAGCACTGGTGAGACTTCTGGAGCATTGGGTCCAATATTTGAGTCTCTAGTACCAGAGAGTCTCACTGGAGCAAGCCTAGTAAAGGGCTGCAAAAAATTGTTCAGGAGCTGTAACACCTTCCATATGAGGAGAGAAAGAAAATTCAGTTTAAGCATAAGAAAAATGTGTTTTGGTTTTTTTTTTTGGACTGTGAGGATGATCAAGTAATAGAATGCATTGCCCAAACAGGTTGTGTTTGAATATTTCTGAGCTACTCTGGTTCTGACTGTACATATCCATGGCCAACCTTCTCTGGTTGACCTTACTTTGAGCTGAGGGGTTGGACCAGACTATCTGCAGAAGTCTTTGCATCCACCAAATATTCCATGACTTCATGATTGTCTACAAAGGTATATTTATGTCACCAGTCGTTCAAGAAGATACAGCAGGCCTGAAGCTGGCTCCAACAAAGTCAGAGTGAGGCAGTTTTTACAAATACCTGCACAAAGCAAAACCTGCTCAGCCCTGGGAAAGGAGAGAAGCGGATTCACATTCCCCCAGGCAGAAGGAGGAACTGAATCCAATTTTTCCACATCATAAGTAGTTTCATAACAAATGGGCCAGAAAGTTAGTGCCAATGTAGGAAATGGAACATGAAAGACTTTATTCCCAAGCCTACTTTTGGGTGCTTACAATAAGAACTTGTTTTCTTCTCAGTGGAGAGAGTTGGACTCTGGAGAGTAATGGAGAGCTGCCCTGAATTTCTCTCTCAACAAGAGCATATTGTTAAGAATAATTCTACTTTGGTCCCAGCAGTACATGAGCTATCCTAATGAGGTTTTCCAAGAGCTATTTTTCCTGCCAAGCTTCATGCCCTACATTTGCATATCCCAGCATTTACAGTGCCTTGGAAATTAAGAAAGAAAAAGCACTGCCCTTTGTAAATCTTAAATATGACTGTAAGTAAATAACTTTCAGCCTGCAGACTCATGGTACCTTCTGCCCATGTAGAAATAGCCAAAGACAACTCTTACCCTCACCATTTAAAGTAGTGTGACTGCACGGGAGAACCAGCTTGGTGTGTCTGTACCTGCGTGTTTTGCAAAATGACCTGGAGGGGTTTTGGGTGCTGCTGAGCTGATGGAGGACAGACTGACTCTATAGCAGAGGCTGTAAGGGAGCTGGAGTAAGGAAAAGCGAGAGGAAAGTCTCTAGCATAGGACTGCAGTGATATTTGTGGCTATGTGAAACAAGTTGGTGGGGATTTCAACAGTCGGTAGAAATTTCTGACTTTTTTGTCTTCTGTGGCCTTAGGAGGCAGAGTAAGGGCAAAAGGAAAATAATTCTTTGGTTGTAAGTAAAACTAGAAACTTAGCACGAAGATTACATTACACCAATGTAAAATTAAATTATCTACCCTTTTATTAATGAAGAAATTGTTCTAATATAGAGCCCTGACTCAGATTTTAAAAGCAGCATGTACCAAAAAGAAGAAATGAGAAGTCAATAATTTTACAAGGTCATTATAAAAAGACCTTGAAATACAATTAAGCTCCAAATGGAAACAAATGATCTAATTTAGAAGATTGGTTTAGTTTCTTGTTTTTCTTTTAAATGTATGCTGTTGAGAAACCTCATCATGCACTGGAAGTATTATAAAGGTGATAAGTAGGCCAGATGGAGTCAGATTACCCCTGAGGCTTCTACTAAATTTCATATCTGCTATGAATTAAGTAATTCCTTCACTTTCCTTAGTCCTAGTAACACTTTACCTAAGCTTAATATGCACTTTTGATAACCTCTTTTCCAAAAGACTGTGAATTAGTTGAAAAGAGTATAGAGGAGCTTAATGAGAATGATCGGTTGGATAGGTCAGTTGTTCTCAAATGTATGAGAAGAACTTATGAATAAGATGAATCATAGAACTATAGCTTAGAATCATAGAATGGTTTGTGTTGGAAGGGACCTTAAAGATCGTTTGTTTGTAACCCCCCTGCCATGGGCAGAGACACCTCCCACTAGACCGGGTTGCTCAAAGGCCTGTCCAATCAGGCTTTGAACACTTCCAGGGATGAGACATACCCAGCTTCTCTGAGCAACCTGTGCCAGTGCCTCACTGCCCTCCTAGTGAAGAATTTCTTCATTATGTCTAGTCTAAATCTAACCACTTTCATTTTAAGTATTCTTAGGATGCTTTAAGTCTCCTTCATAACCCCTTTGGATATGATAAAGCAATCCATTCTTCCCCTCCATGAGTTTTCACTTGGGACAAAAGTTAAAAGTAGCATTTTGTTCACAGCCTAGGAAGAAAGTTTAGAAATACTTTTCTGTAAAATAGATCTTAATTTCCTTGTAAGATCTTATTCTACGTGTTATCTCTATATAAAACCAGAAAGCTAGTCTGCTGTTCATCACTCTTACACCTAGCAGCTAATACTAACAGGATCAGCTTGATGTTACCAAATCCGGTGGACTCAGCTAATATATATATGAAATATTTAAATAATTTAAATTATGTCAGAAAGTTATTCTGATTTTTTTGTCCAGTTCTTTGGCACTGTATTTTGATCTTTTCCACTTCATCTAGATGCATCAATATATAGAGCACTACAAGATTTCAGCTGTTACTAGACCCAAAAGGAAAGTTGCTCATTAAGCTGGGGAAGTTTTAAGGCAGGGTTGTTTGGTTGTTTTCCATGGGCAAAAATGGAGCAGGACGATGAATTATATGGCTCAGGTTTTTATGCTTGTTTTTCTGATGAATGTACTTTAGATTTCTGGGTAGGAGAAGGTTTTGCTGAAACATATGGGTGTCATTAAGACAACAGAGTACAAGTGACCATAGTGGAAAATTGCAACTTTAACTTTGTACTTTCTCTCTCTGTGTACATGTATATACTTTTCAATAGGCCCATGTTCAGTTGGGTTTGTTTCCTCTTTGTGTACTTGTCAGTTTTTATTCCAAAAATACTGTGTTAAATAATTTTAAATGTTGCAGAGAACTAATATGTAAGAAATTGCTAATGTAGTATTTGTTTTGCTTTCACTGCATGAATAATTTACCTGTGACATCATTTTCCCTAAAGGTGCAGGTTAGCTTTACAGCACAAAGTGGAAAGGCTCTGCACTTTCAGGGATAAAATAGCCCTTCATTCACTTTTTCTGATTAGATATGTTGGTTTTTATTAATCCCCCTTCACATTCTTACAATCCTTTCATTGTCTATGTTGGACACACTTCATCCTGATTTCTTAGCCAAATCCTGTCCCAGTTCCTCAGGTGCAGTCCCCAGCCAGCTCTCTAGTGTTTCCCATACATCTTCACATTAAGACAATATGAAGCAACACCTTTTTGTTACCATAAAAGTTGTTGTAAATAATAGAGACACAATTATTATAACACAAAACCACATAATTATAAATTTACTTGGTGTGTTTTTTGAAGAATACCTGAAACCTTAAAAAAAGTCTTCTCATCAGATATGTCATTTACCTTCACCAGGAATATCTGTTACTAGCTTTGTGTCCTCAGCAAACATCTTTTACTTCCCTCTACATCTCTCTTTCCTGTCTAGGTTATCTGGACTGTACACTTCTGATAGGAAGGATTGTCTTCTCCTGTGATTTTATATGGTGCCTAGCAAAACAGCAACGTCTATGTGTCACCAGGCTGAACTCCGTATTCACCTGCTCCACGTCAAGGCACAGCTATGTGTTAAACTTCTACAGGACTGAAACCTGCTCTTTGGTCACTGCACCACAGGCACTCATAAAACCAAATGGTTCAGAGACTGAACCAAGCTTCCCAGGGTCTGTGCATCAGATCTTCATGCATCATTTTGGCTAAACTGTTGACTGAAAAATATCTCAGCCTTTAACACTCCCTTGACAAGCTTTTCAAAAAATAAACAAGCTGGAAGTCATTACTTTTCCTCTCAGTGCAAAGCTGTTCACTTTAAAACACAGCCTACAAAACCAAAATTAGAGGCTAGTTGTTTCAGGTGAGATATGTAGTTTAGTAAATTGGAAGAGATTGCGCCCATCATATAATACACTCAGATGCTAACCTGAGAGTGTAGGTTGTCTTTAGGATCATCTTTAAAAGAACATTTGAATTTGACACACCGTTTAGGACAACTACAGCTTTGGTAAAATCCTTACCCAAGGAACATGCCCTGTAGTTCACCTAATGAGATGTCGAGTCTATACCTCAGCTTGTGCATATAGAATCATAGAATGTTCGGGGTTGGAAGGGGCTTCTAGAGATCATCTAGTCCAACCTTGCTGCCAGAGCTGGGTGCCCTAAGGCAGCCACACAGGAACGCATTCAGGCAGGTTTTGAAAGTCTCCAGGGAAGGAGACTCCACAACCTCTCTGGGCAGCCTGTGCCAGTGCTCCGTCACCCTCACAGCAAAAAGGTTTATCCCTCAGCCCATCTCAGCCCCCTGTTTCCTCTGCAGTTTACTTTACCTGAGCAAATGCATGAAAGAATGAAGTGGGATGGTGCACTCTGTCCAGCATGATTAATGGTGTCTGGGGAGGACACATGGTAACATCTCCAGCCTTGATGCAACTTTCTTAAATGAGCATGTGCTCACAAGGTGAGCGTGGGGATCAGTGTAGCTTCATTATTGTATAACAGGTATTTTTTTGACATGGGTTGACACTGTCATTCAGCAGTAAAAGATGCTTTCACAGATCACCAAGGCATTCTTCTAGAGACTCAGGAGCTCTTTTAATGTCTGCTACATTTCACATGGGGAATACTCTTTTTCTATGCCTTCAAACTGAAAAGGACACTCAGTCTCACCTGTTCAGTAGATCAAAACCTGATTAGTATTCTTCAAGAAGGAAGAGACCTCGAGAAGGTCTCCCCCTTCTTGAACAGAGGGGACTGTGTAGCTCAAAGAAATTCCTTTCAGGATTTTACTGTTGTAGGTCAGTAAGTGAGCTGATAGACAATATTTCAAAAGACAGTTGAGATAACAGCATTCAAAGGCATCTTTCATATAACTTAGTAGGATTTATCTCAAGATTTCATTAGAAAGTTAAACAGGACTGTTTCTCCTCATCATGTCTATATGAGAGTGACAATTCTCTCCCTTACTGTTTGTGGGAAAAGTTCAGCCTTAAATTTGGTTATAACTTTAACTATTAGCAGTTATTTCTGACATGCAAGGAAAAAGAAGACAAATTAGTGCTGTATATTTGGAAAGAAAGTGGATTTTTATAGCTTCCAGACAACATGAGGATTATCCAGGTCTGACAGAAATTGCTTGTGGCTTTATAGTATGAGTAGACTTTTCAGTAAGACCAAATCAAGTAGACATTTCCATTTTTCTTTCTCTGTTTTTTCCTGATAGTAGCATTTTCAAAAGGACACACTTCTCTTCAGTGACTCCTAGAGCACTGGGGACTCATTCACATTTCTTCTGATCTTCAGTCATGGTACAGCATCTCTAGTATTATAGGGTGCCTTCTGTTAAGGCTTTTCTTATTTTTTAGATCACAATTGCAAAAAAAGAAAAAGAAAAAGTAATGACAGTGTGAATTTTCCCAAAGCAAAAGTTGTTGCTATGTCTTCTGTTTCAAAAAGAGAGTCTGGTTATCACATGCTGTGGTTGCAGTGTCAGCCCCAAACTGCACAGAACTTTATAGCAGAGTGAAAGGGATGCTCTCAGCCCCTGAAATGTCATGCTGTGGTTTGAGAAGCATGCTGTGGAGGGCCCTCCATTCCTCACTGTTCGTGAAGAGAAAGAAGACATGTATCTGTTTCACATGAACACTGCTTTACACACAAAAAATTAAAAGTTAGCATATTCCAGCAAAGACAAGAGAAAACACAAAACTGCAAAATACAGGCAGACAAGGAGAAAATGGTAAAGCAAGAAGCCATATGAGGTATCTGCCCTTTTTCAAGGTCTTATTCAGCCAGCTGAACGGAGAAAGATCTCTTGCTCTCCACCAGACCTTCTGTTTGCAACTCCTTGTAAGGGGCCACGTAGGCAGAGACCACAGACATTGTCCCCCACCTAATTCACAGAGTATTTCTCTGTCCTTTACATAAGTCTTTTTTAACAGGGCCTGATCATTTTTAGTCACCTGCGTCTCTGGGATATTGTCAGCTATAATATGATAAAACTGTCAGCTGTGTTGATAAAACTTTGTGGACCCTTATTTTCTTCTCCCTTCCCAGTGAAATCCAATAGCAAATATCTCTCGTATATCCAGGCTGTTAATCCAGTCCGGTGTCTGTACTGGCCAGATCGTATAATATTTTATAACTCTCAGAAGCCAGATCCTGCAGATGTACCAGCAACTTTGCAACCAGACCAGAGATGGTGCCTGAACACTGTAGAAGTCACATTTTAAAGTGTCAAGATCATACCCTAACAATATTTTGCAACATTCCACTATCAGCACAGCTGCAGGCATTAATTTTAAACAAGACGTTCTCCAGATAACAGAGCAATGGTAGCCACAGGTGAGACCCACATTACAAGTTTCAGGCTGCAGAAGCACAGAACCACTTTGTACAGGAACATGCCGGGGCTGATATATATTAAGTAAGTCTGGACTGGCAGCCATGCTAGCAACTTTGACATCGCTCTTGGAGAAGAGTAAGCTGCCTGGTTTTGTTTCACAACCAGCACTTTTACAAAAGGTTTGACTGTGAAGTCAAAGGACTGGTTGGTTTTGCTATTTCTTTTGAGGTTTTTTTTTTTATACAGCATATGTTGCTTCTGAGGAATAATGACCACACAGCACAAATCAGTTCTGAATTAAATTTCATGACCCCAGTGACCAGCAAACTAACTGCACCAAAAACAGCTGAAATGTCTTGCAAGTTTCACTAAGAGAAACCTGCAAGTCTGCTTTCCCTGATTGTGTTTTTTGAAGAGGAGGTTTTACTTAACTTATTTTGCTAGGTTAGGTGCTATCTTAAAAAACACACAATACAGTGTTTTCAATCCATGTTTTGTTAAATACCTTAAAGTCAGCCCCAAAACAATTTCCAGTCCTACCTTTTACTCTAGTGCTACAGACATTTAAACACACCCTTGAGGCTTACTAGAAAGCCAAATGGTTTAACCCCAGTCAGAAGCTAAGCCCCACTCAGCCTCTCACTCACTACCCCCCTGGTGAGGTGGAGGAGAGAATAAGAAGGGTAAAAGTGCGAATATGTTGGAATAAAGAGAGCACATAAGCAAAGCAAAACAAGGAACTCATTCACCACCACCCATTGGCAGGCAGGTGTTCAGCCACCTCCAGGAAAGACAGGCTCCATCATGCATAATGGTGACTGAGGAAGACAAACACCATCACTCAAAAGACCCCCTATTCCTTCTTCTTATCTCACCTTTATATGCTGAGCATGATGTCATATGGTCTGGAATGTCTGTAGCAAGACTATGGCATCCCTGGGATCAATTGTCTGTCCCTGTTTGAGCTAGACCATGTGATCCCTCAGCTTTATTCTGAACATGACATACATGGAATGGAATACTTTTGTTGGTCCAATTTGGGTCACCTGTCCTGTCAAATTCTCCATACAAGTGCCACCATTTTACTTGCAACTCTTTTACTTGCAGTACTCTAATACTGCACACAAGCTTTAGCAGAGCAATTGTTTGCTGCAGGAGGAAGTATAAGCAAGAGCCTTTCTGCATACCTGTCCTTGGTAGTGACTATAAACATCAAGTGCTATCACTTCCAGAAGCAGACACTGTGTGAGAAAGCAAGCTGTTAATTTCAGAAAGTGCAGTCTCTTAGAAGAGAATTAGCTGAAAAGTAAAATCATTGAACAGAGACTTGGTTCTGTTCTAGCTCAAACCAGGACAGCTCCAAAGATGTGCTGAGAAAACTCATTTACTTCATTGTAAAACCACCCTGTGAAACACAGGACTGAAAGCTAATAAGCCTTCCTATACATTCCCAGGCATTTGGGAAATCATAGGTGCTAATTAACTCTGGGCCATTGGCACAACTGTGTTGTTAACACATCATTTGACAACACTACTTACCAGAGAAACGGGCCCTGTTTATTGAGATACGGGACATTTTCCAACACAGCTCCATCAGCAAATCTCCTGCTGCCCCTCTTCAGAGCAATACCTGTGCGTCAGAGGTCAACGAAGTTCATGCTACACCATGGGTCTCTCAGTTATTATTGGTATCATGACGATTGACAGAAAAATTGTGCCTGCATGAGTGAACTGCGTGGGGTCAGGACGTGTTCACCCCTCAGCTATTAGCCTATCCTCGGTGTTGTTTTGGCTCACACCAGCCAACGCTCTCTAGAAGCGTGCAGAACATAATCTGGGGAATAGACAGGGCAGAGACCACTCCCAGTGGGGAGCAGAGAGGCGCTCTGGGGAGCAGAACAAGGAGTTAATCCTGTAGATCCAAGGCATTCTGTGCCACTTGTCTTCAGAGCTTGAAACTGAATCCTGGTGAATTTTATTTAAGAATGAGACAACAGTAACAAAATAGTTATGAAGTCCAGCCTCAGTGCCTCTCATGCAGCATCAGCAAGAGAAGGTCATGTCATGAGGTACCTAGAAAAGAAGTTTATTTGTTCAAGAGTAGAATATCAGGAAAAGTACATCTGACCACCCTTTGGCCCAGTCACACACCTGTGTTCATGTCAGATGAGGCTATGACTTACTTTATGAGTTAAATTAAAAAAAAATGAGGACTTCGAGTGTTGTGTTGCTTGTGACTGGCCATGTTTTATTGTCCCTCCATCTTCTTCATTCCACAAGAATCGTCTACATTGTTTGGTATGCTCCACTTTCTCACTCTCAGTATACAAAAGTTATCCAAGACTGGACCTACTCTGGTTATTGACATATCTAAATGGATATAGAGCCCTTTTCTCTCGGGCACTCTCTTTCAGAGGCAAAACTGAAGTTTTAACATCGAGGCCCTTTTATTTGAAAATTCATTTAACAAAAGCTTTCTGAAAAGTGCACTTTGACATCCCTACCTGAGATAAGTAGATGATGCCAAATGATCAGACTCTTTCCTTTCATCCTTAAAAATAGTCCAAATGCCATAAAGCAGCCTAGGGGAGATTTCTCCACAGAAAAGCACTCGAAGTCTGTAGTTTGTACCTTATGCTGCAGAATCTCCCAAAGAACTTCACTGCAATTCAAGGCTATATCAAGACAGGTCCTCATAGCGCAGCTCTGGAGCTAGATGATAGAATCATAGAATCATCTAGGCTGGAAGGGACATTAGAGATCATCTAATCCAACCTTCCTGTCATGGGCAGGGTCTCCTGTATAAAATTAATTAGTCTATCAATCTACAGTTCCGTGTTTTGAAAGTGAACACAATTCCTTTAGGATTGGAGACAATATTAGCTGGAGAGCCCATAACTCTTCCGTGAGTTGTCTGAGCTTCAAGCATTTAGCTAATATGCTTTAACTCAATTATGTCTCTATAGTAATTGCTGTTTATACAGTATGTTTGCTAACCCAGGATAATATTCTTCCTATGTGATTCTTCAAAATTAAGCTAATATGACATCAAGTTTATTAATTTTCATTGAAATGCTGTGGAAAAGCTATTAAGGTGCTGGTCATCAGCCTAACAGCAATAATACATATTTCTTTTCTCTCTTAGCATCTGAAGTGGACAAAATGGCAATTGATAACAGATAGTCTGTTCAGATGAATATCTGAATGGAGTAGACCTATAAATAGGAGAGAAATCTAAAGTGATAAATTGTCTTATTCATTACCATAAAGGTTGGATTTCCATCCAAGCAAGACTACTGAAAGGAAGAGAGAAATCATGCTGGATTGGCTCTAGCAATGTGATATCTATCCGGATCTGTCCTCTGTGGACAATGTACTTGCCCATCTCTATTCTGCCACAGTAAAGTCTGTGGGAGCTTTCATTCCTTCTGGAGCCAAAGTCCTTATTTTTGACGAATCAAATATTTGAAGGAAACCTCTTCAAACCATTTGATAATTCAAGGAGATTGCATATTTTGATCTTTGAAACAAGAGATTAGACAAAAAGGATTTACTGTTGATCAGGTTATCTTCATCAGACATTGTTACCTTAATTTCCAGGCTTCACAGCCAAGCAAGCAATAGTTTAATTTATGCACATTGATATGTGTTTGTTTATCCATTAAATCTGCCCCTGGAATTTCTGAAAGTGTTGCCCACAGTCATCCAAAGCTTGAAGAACAGCCCTTTCTGCATAGGTATGGAGTGTGACAACCAGGTGCCTCAGTAAATAACATACATAATTTATTTCCCAAATGCAAGTAAACAGGATCTCAAAAGCTATTGCATAAGCCTTATTATATAGAAAGATAAATAATCAAGCATATATTTGTTACATATTACATACTTACTACTTATATTACTAGCAAATAGTTTTTTAGTTATAAACTTTCTATAAAGTGTTTTTTCAAACAGCTCCATATTCACCTAGCCAACTATTCCTTTTTAAAAATCATTTATTTTTAAAAATGTTTATTTGTAAATAAAGGATTGTGGCTAATGTGTAAATAGTAGACTCTGAAAGACAGGGTTTCACCAGGACTGTGGGACAAGCACAACGTTCAGTAAAATGAGCATAGAGTGATGAGATACCTTCAAGAGTTCCCTCAGGAACGTTTAGGCACAGACTTGATACATGATGAAGAAAAAGACCAGTTTGTTACATTTTATGACCTCTTTCCAATTTCATTCTGTTTCGCTAAGTACATAGTTAAGTAGAAATTGGACCAAAGCCTGACTTAATTTAATGATGTTAATCACATATTTGCCTCTAAAAACAGCCTGAATGGAGTAAGCATACAGCCCAACAACAGAATCCATGGTGAGTACCTTTCCTGTAAACTCCAAAATTTCTCTACAGATTTGCCTTCTCAAGGTCTTTTCACATAAGTAGATTTTCAGATTATTTCTTTCCTCTTGTGACTTGCCTTAATTAAAGAGCATTTTTTTAGATACTCAGAGACTTTAGCAACAGCACATAAATTTACTATTTATTTATTACTAGTATAAGCACATACACCTAACCTCAACTCCCCTATCTTACCCATTTCCTTAACTACTTTTTCTTATTTTATTTAAGAATAATGAGCCCTATTCCACAGTCTAAGACATAATTAGTCCACCCAGGAATCACTTTTTAAGAAGCTGCAGCATGGAGTTATAGCTCCTGTTGCAGTCTCCTTCCAGCTGCACCACGCAGAGTCCCATCATAGGTTCTGCGTGCTTTGTACGCACACTCATTATTACACAAATTGGATTTTCCTTCACAAGAGAGAGCACAAAAAGTGACAACTAAAGAAAGTCAGTTTTCAGACATTACTTGGTTTTCTCAAAATCTAATGAGAACTATAAAAATGTCACATTGACTTCTCAATCTTAATTTCTATGAATCCAAAGCAGAGATCAGAATAAAACCTAGTTCTTCCAATTTGCATTTTAAAAGGAGCAAAAAAAATCAAATAACTCCTTTGTCAAATTAGGTCCTAGTTAGGATGCAGAATGTGCAATTTCAAAAGTGTTGTCATTGTATTTTTTTCCTGTATAAACTCCTTTTAGGCAGTTCATTTCAAGATTTGGTACCTGCTTTCTGAAATGTTGTACAGGCTACTCATATCCCAGTGGTGCTATGCACCTTACATAACACAAAGCATACACTGAATACATGAGAAACTATGTTACCAAAGGATACGAGCTAGCACAAAATGCTGCATCATTTTCCTAAATATCAATTATGTAATAGGCTGCCCTCGTAGACTGCAGCTGAGATGGGCTCTATAATCTCCAAGCCTTTCGCTTCACAGACAGCTGTTCAACCTAAAAGGTTATTTGTAAAGTATTTGAGGTGAAGATGCTATCCTTTCCTTCTGTTACAGCTGTATTTTTTTTAACTTGCCTGCAGGGTCTTGCTCTTGCTGACGGGTGCTTAGCAGCTTCTGAGCACATGGATCCAGCTGTGAGGGAGTGACGTGCCTCTTCACTTTCCAAAGGGGCTGAGGTGAGTGTCTAACCTCCCCGGAGCCAGAAACTCTGCTTATGCTTAGGTGAGGACACAAGCACACAGATTGGGAGGTGTGCAGTGTTTTCAGCGTGCTGAAAAGTTTAAACAACAGTTCAGAAGTCTTTCTGTTCATTTATCATCAGTTTGGGTACCAAAACCTGCCTTGTTTTCAAGATACCAGCCTGGTACGTTGCAGTGCAGTCTCCAAGCACCCCTTTGCTTTGAAGTCAGAGCCTGGAAAAAAAGAAAAAAAAATCAAACTGCAGCAAGGGCAGATCATCTTTCTCTTTCTTTAGCGGCAGTAAGGAAACCTGCCTAGATAAGGAAGGACTGTGTTTAATATTCCAGTCTGTCTACAGGGATTTGAAACTTTCCACCTTCCAGGCTGCTGTTCTCAACCCCGAATAAACCCAGCCTGCAGAACTCTCCAATAGACTCTTTCACTTTGATGGTACCATAAATACATATTAAAGAGAGAAACTATCTGTGTGATATAAATTACACATTTGCTGCATCAGTAAATAAAAACAGTTTATTTTCCAGGTGACACTTTTCTACAAGGATATAGCCTTGCTCATGCTTCTCTAGCTCATTAAACATCAAAGCACTCTATTTGAAGTGAAACTGTTTTAGTAGATAGGATAGAAAATTCCCCCTTTGGTGCACAAGGCTGTAGGCCAGGCTGACAGTGATATTGATTCCAATCTACTGAGGCAGGGAAAGATCCAAATAAGAAATTCCCGTTACTAGACACTGGGAAGAAATGCCACAGCCACCTCCTCTTGGAGCAGGAGCAGGGTCTGACCCAGGCTCCGCACTAAGCATCTAAATCCTTAACACAGAAATTAATTTAATGTTTTCATTCAGTGTATGATAGACTCAGATATCTCTCTCTTCACCAGACTGACTTTGGTAGATTCCCTTTTGAGGTGCCATAACTTCTGATGCAGCTTCTTCTGGGTTAAAAGGCTGAAACATGGCACTGTAGCACTTGTCACGTTGCAACATAATTCCCCTTGCAGATCTAACTGCAAGTTCTGTGAGGATCCCTTCTTCCTGCGGATCTTACTAATGGAACTTGTGATCAATTCTAAAATCATTGCGTGTTTCACTAGACCTCAGCAGCTGTTTGTTCCTGAGATTTAGTGCTCCTCGCTCATTCTTTTTCCTTTAACCAGGATGCTAATCTAAATGCTTTTGGGTCCATAAAGTTCTTGGAGGATACAGATGACTGCTTAAAACCTTCTGGGCTTGCCAGGTTGTGTAATATATATTAATCAGATAAGGAGAGTAGTTCCCTTATGAGCATTACTAGTTATCAGCAAACTTTGGATTGGTCACATTTTATCAACTACAATTTCCATATTTCTATTCCTTCATCTTAATGCTTAATTTCTCTGGTAATGCTGGAAGGTCTGTAACCATATTCAAAAAAATTACATGAAACCTCGATTTTGAAATCAAGGTTTCAAAACTAGTGTGTGTATAAACACCAGAACTACAATTGCCTGTAAAATTGCCTGTAAAATCATAATTCATCTCCTTCATGCATATACTTTGTTTAGTCTCTAACATAACATTTTCACTAGTTTGGGGAGTTTTTTCAAATCTACATCTTGTTTGCTGTCCGAGATGTATACAGCCATTTTCTAGATTATTTTTCCTCCCTCTGAAGGATAAGCAGTCCCATGAATGCTTTACTTTCAGATCTACTTAGAGGGCAGAGCAGTTCAAACTCTTTTGAAAAGTTCAACCTCTTTCAAGGTCCCTTCCAACCCCTAACATTCTAAAGAAAACTGATCAGCTTCTGAGCTGAGTTTGAGCAGCTTGCAGATAGAAGAGATGAAAACAGCGACAGCTCTCCTTGGGGACAGTGTCAATAAATAACCAGAATGCAATCAGAGAAGGATATTGTATCACTATAAGCATGTCTATATGCTCAAAAAGAAAGATGAGATAGATTCCTATCTATCCAGAGTACCTTACTGAACGCAAGGCAACATCACATAATCTTCAATTAGTATTTTATACCTGCATGCTCCATTTGCTCTACCTGGGATCTGCTTATAAATTGACGATGTTCAGTTTGCCCTAGAAAGCAACCTTCCATAAGGATGTGTCATACTGAGTATGCAGACCCCAATTTCCCCTCTACAAGGAAATTATTCTTGAAGGTATGTACTAACAATTACAACTCCTTTAGAAACTTTCCTGTGAACATGTGCTTTTCCCCAGGAAGGAATATGGAAGAACTATTCTTTTGGGAACTGGTTCTGTCTCTGATTGTATGAGCAGTGTGCAACAGCCTGGAGATGTAAGAAATGGAAACCCGAGACAATTTTCACAGAATCACTGAATTTTTGAGGCTGGAAAAGACCTCTGAGATCATCAAGTCCAGGCTGTGTCCCAACACCACCACATGGGCCAGACCAGGGCACCAAGTGCCACATCCAGCCTCTCCTTAAACCCCTCCAGGGACGGTGACTCCACCACTTCCCTGGGCAGTGCATCCCAGGGCCTGAGCACCCTCTCCATGAGGAAGGGCTGCCTGAGACCCAACCTGAACCTCCCCTGACGCAGTTTCCGTGCCCTCTCATCCTGTCACTGGGTGGCCGGGAGAAG
>NW_009710976.1:8254-9909 GCF_000703405.1 Apaloderma vittatum | reverse complement strand
CTCCCCCTGCGCCCGTAACCTCCCGCCGCGGGTCTTTCCCTCCAGTCCCTTCCCCAGCCTTGTTGCTCTCCTCTGCACCCGCTCCAGCGCCTCAATGTCTTTCTTGAAGTGAGGGGAAGAAAGATGGCCACATAGAACCCATTACCTTCAGCGGGAATATGCTACTGAGAATAAAATTCATGCTTTGAATAGTCTTGTTTACCTATTCTTTTGTGTGTGTGATGGATTTATCGTATATTTTCACAGCCTTAAAGAAGACTGAACTCCTTTTGTCTCCTTTCAAACCTACCCGAAATGCCATCAGTCCAAAAACACAGTGAGAATTGGGATGTTTCTGAACTTCTTTCCTGCTGTTTTGAGAACAGGAAAAGCTTGATGAATGTCTTCACAAATTTCAAAAGGTGAAACAGGCTGCTTAAAAAGCAGTGTGTGAGATATTGGTTTTGTTCTGGATTTGTTGTTTTGTTGGGTTTTTTTGCTGTAGCAAACAAGAAATAGACAAACTTTTCCAGAAGGGAAGTTTTGTCAAGAGAAATAATATCTTTTATTAAACCTTATGCTATAGCTGGGAAAAAAAACCAAACAACATTTTAGGAGTGCAAAGAGGTAGAGAAAGTTTTGTGTGCCTTAATACTTGCCATCTGCTTTAATATATTTCTTTTCCTTACAATCCTTCTCTTGGTTATAACCTTACACCATCATAAGTATAACATAAATTTATATTTATTTGATATTACAAATCTGTGTGTAATAGAATAGCCAGTAGGTCCCTGGGCAATAACCTGACATGATTTATAAGGAAAAAGTTAATGCCTTTTCTTAATTCAGAGAACTTACTTGACCTCATGTCTCACACATTCTAGCTCTTTGTTTGGCTGGTTGATTATCTGCAGTGGAGTGCTTGCTCTCTCTACGATCTGAAAGTCAAATCTATCCAAGGTCAGAGTGATCTCTTAGTAAAAGCTTTGCCACAGAAGCTGCTTTCTCACAAACGACTGATTTTATGAAATCAACTTTTTTCTGTCCAGAAAGATTACCTCAAAAAAAAGATTTCTTCCAGTTCTTTATTAGGGGTTGTGGACACAAGCAGAAATAAACAGTAATAAAAAAGTAACAGAAATCTGGAGAAAAAATAATGCCAAAACCAAAAATATTATGATATATCCTTGATCACAGACCATGTCTGTTAGCCAAGGCTTGGAAGTGGGAAGAAAAACAGGTTTAATACAAAGTAGAGAATGAGTTCTCACTGGCAAGTAGACAATTTCTGGAATGAAGTGCTCCTGGCTGGAGGCCAGGTGTCCACCACAACCACTCTATCACTCCTCTCCTCAGAGAGACAGAGGAGAGAAAATATAACAAAATTTCATGGGTCAACATTAGGATTGAGAAGTCACTCAGCAATTACAGTCACAGGCAAAACAGATTTGACTTGGGAAAACTAACTTGAATTTTTTGGCAATCAAAGAGAGTGGGGTAATGAGAACTAAAAATCAGATCTTGAAACATCTTCCCACCACCCGTCCCTTCTTCTCAAGGCTCAGCTTCAATCCCGAGTTCTCTGTCTCTCCCCCTGCAGTGGCAGAGGAGGACAAGGAATGGGAATTGTGGAGAGTTCATCAAATGTTGTGTCCTCTGCTCCTTCCTCCTCTCAC
>NW_009710976.1:0-8228 GCF_000703405.1 Apaloderma vittatum | reverse complement strand
CCCTTCTGCATCATTGGGTCTTCACCATGGCAGACAGTCCTTTATGAACTTTTCCAACATGAGCAGGCTTCAGTTATTGATCAGTTCCTGATACAGCTGAAGATGTCCCTGCCCATTGCAAGAAGGTTGTACTAGATGACCTTTAAAAGACCTTTCCAACCCAAAATATTCTATGATGCTATAATTCTTCATTAACTCCTCCAGCACTAGTCCTTTCCATGGGTTGTAGTCTTTCAGGAACAGACTGCTCCAGCATGAGTGCCCCACCGGGTCACAAGTCCTGCCAGCAAACTTGCTCCAACATGGGCTCCTCTCTCCATGGAGCCACAGATCCTCTCAGGAGTCAGCTCCAGTGTGGTCTGCCCATGGGGTCACAACCTCCTTCAGATATCCACTTGCTCTGGTGTAGAGTCCTCCGTGGGCTGCAGGTAGATATCTGCTCCAGACAGACATTTTGGGGGATCCAGGAGGACAGCCTGCCTCACCATGGTCTTCACCACAGGCTGCCAGGGAATCTCTGCTGTGGCACCTGAAGCATCTCCTTCCCCTTCTTCATTGATGTTGGTGTCTGCCGAGTTGTTTGTCTCACATGTTCTCACTTCTCTTCAGCTGCAGTTGCTGTTGGGCAGAAACTTCTCCCCTTCTTATAATGTGTGCTTGCACCGTCACTGATGGGCTCGTCCTTGGCCAGTGGTGGGTCTGTCTTGGAGACCTCTGGCATTGGCTTTATGGGACATGAGAGAAGCTTCTAGCAGTTTCCCACAGAAACCACACTTGTAGCTTCCTCACTACCAAAACCTGGTCACACAAACCCAATACAATGCCTTGGTTTGTGCTAAAGAGGTGAAAAAATACTTAAAACAGTTGATGATGATAAAGTTCTGTCTTAAAGGATCCACAGTATATGATCAAAAGTGTGAAGTATTGATGTTATTTTAAAAATAGAGCAAAACCCATCAAATATCACAACAGAAAAAATAGGTTTCAGACCTTAAACAGGCTTCTCAAAGAAATTAATTTTAGGAATTTTCTTCTCTCTGTGCCTCTGAACCATGTCTACATTTCTTTTTCATGAAGCAGAGTTTAAAAACAGCACTGAAATTCATCACACATTGTTCAGATACCTCTACAGACTGTTTCCACCTGCCGTTAAGCTTTCTCTGATGGGTGGCCTCTATAAATGACCCTAACTTTATACTTATCTTTTCACCCCTCCAACAGTGACAATAAATTACATTTCTTCTAATAGCCACTGCTAGGTTCCACAAAGGTAGGAATGCTGCCTGTACCTCCAACTGGGTGGATAGACCTTTAGGAGTATGTTGATGTGAATAAATCTCCAACTCCAGGCAAATAATTTTGAAAATCCTGGCATTAAGGAATGAAACAGTAGAACAAACATAGGCCAACTAGTGCAGAAATGCTGAAGAGAGAAGGATTTCTTTGCAGACCACAGTATTTTAAATAGCAACCTATACAAAACAAACCTCGCTTTCCAATTCGTATTTCTTGCAATGTTACTTCAGAAGGAATGTAGGAGGTGATGCACAAACCAGACCCGCTAATAGAAGTCAGTATGGGGCTTCTTATGCATTTCTCAGTTACTGACTCCAGACCCTAAGACTCTTGGGTGAGACTCAGACTGTTAAAATGCTTTTATTTAACAATACTGAGAATCTGCTTTTATCCCAAACTGCAATACAGAATCTTAGCAGCAGGCACCAAGCCAGGACACTTACCCTTGACTCCGGAACCAACTTCAGGGAAGTGAAGATGCAGCTGGCCAGGGCAGCAAGGTAGGTTTCCCTCTGTTTCCCCACACATCTGCTGGGTGGGGTGTGAGGTGGCAGCTACAGAAGTGCAAAGCCACTGTAGGTCAGGGTAGTGTCACTGCTCCATGTCTTCTGTCTCTACTTGTCTCCTTTCTCCCTTGCAATGACAGTTCCCATTCACCATCACACACCACCACTTGTAAACCATAGCCTTGGTCTTCCCCTCGAGTACTGCCACAAATTCTGAGATAGAGAAGGGGGAATAGATCCCATGCCATGCCATGCCATGCCATGCCATGCCATGCCATCCCATCCCATCCCATCCCATCCCATCCCATCCCATCCCATCCATCTTCTTCCCTGTCTCAACCAGACAACAAAGCAATCTCACTTTTACCACCAGCTTCCAGATGAAGAAATGCATTTTTTTGACCTGTGCTACCAAGAAAATACAGCAGACAAGCACCAAAACCATAGATGGAAAAGCCATATCAGTGCTGGACCCCTCCGCAGCCCATCAGGTCCAAGCCTGATTGGCTGAACTGCTCAGCTTTAGCCATCTCTGTTTCCCACATCTGCAGAACTGAACCAGTGGCATTCAGTCAGAGGTTAAAATTTAAAGAGATACAGAAATCCGAGAGACATGTCTTCCCCCTTTCATGAAGCAAGAGGGACTGTTAACATTCAAAATAATTCAAGCTCAGGAATCTGATTAAAAAATTATTAAATTACTTCAGTCCTGCAGAAAATATTATGAACTTAATATGGATTGATTCTGTCAATAAGAAATATGCTAACAGTGACTATTTCACTCAGCTACACCAGCAGTGCTGTCACTTCTCAGCTAGAAGCAGATCGATAGCAGGAAATTTTGAATGTCAGAAGTAACTATATTTAATACTGCACGTGTCCACGCAGTGCACAGAGACTCTTCCTAACTGAGGTCAAGCTGCTTCCCTGACCCACTTTATAACAAATTGTCATAATTTCTGTTCTGCTTTTTATTTATTTCTTTACTTCTCTTTTTTACTTCCCAAGCCAGACATCTGTATTTTGTATATTGACTGAAAAATATACCGGAAGATTTTTGAGTGAGAACAATTTGCTCCCCCCCACCTCAATCTCCCTTTTTTAAGGCTGCATGAATTCTAAAAAGGAAAAAATCCCAGCCTGTCATGTGGTGCTTTCTGAGGACAGGACATACCAGCTTACATCTGCTCTATACTCCTTATCTCATGGCATCCCTTAGGCTAGAAACCTCTTATTTATTCCATTCTATCATAGATCATGTATCCTCATTATTCCAACTTATTAGAGAGTGTGCATCTTCATTACTGTTTTGACCATTTATCTGCATTAGTCCCCTAAAAGCTCAAATTGCTAAGTTCTTTCAGATCCTGAGTATGAAAATACGCTGTATTATGCCTATTTCAGCATTTAGATTTCTTTATTGTTATTTCTTCAATAACTTCCCACCTTTTTTTTTTTCATAGGATTCATCTTATCCAAAATTCACTGTCAAGCTACTTTATACAGGTTGTCTTTATAGGTAAGGGAGGGGGATTACAATTTATTCTATCCAAATAGACTCCTGTTTAGCCCTCACTCTTTCATCATTTATCTGGGAGAGGGCTGAAACAGCCGGCTCAGGCTGCATGCCCAAACCTTAGGCAGCTAATGTTAAGCGCACCTCCCTCTTTCCTCCTGGTAAAACTAATCACACAAAAGCTATAAAGCAACATTTACTCAGGTTTGTTTGTTGTTTGTGGGAATTTTTTAAGCCAAATCATACCTTCTCTGGGCTTATTTTGTTTTCTGTAGTGCAAATCTAGGGATGCCTATGGGTAAGGATTCACTTTGGATGAGCTCTTTGCCATGAGAGCTCAGCAGGTCCACAGTGATATCCAGCTGTGCCATCGCCTTTCTGTGCCCCCCAGCAGACTGTTCGAAGGAAAGTAGCTCTCTGCTCCCATTCACATTTTTATTCACCTATCTTTTTGCTTTTCCTTCCTTCTCCAACCCCCATAGAGGAGATTTACCTCTGGATTCAGGATCTTGTTCTTTAGGACTAATCTTTAGGACTGCTCCAGGACTAATCCTTGCTGCACTGGTTATGATGCAGTTGATCGCACGAGTAGATGCTACACTTCAGTTCTGAAAAGCAGGAATCGTAATCACCTTCTCCTACCTAGAGACAGTGTAAGGAAAATGCCAGCAATGATTTGCAGGACCTAAGGTACTATTCCAGCAAGAGCCACAAGTATGTGCTTAGCTGCAATAGGTTGAATATTGTTTGTTTAACTACTGCTAATGGAGACCAAAAATATAACTACCCTGTTGTTTTTAAATATAGAATGCAACATTAAAAATAAGCGATATGGACTTGATTTATTTTGCCTGTTAAGATCACGTAATTCCCACCGTCTTCAGACTAATCGTTGGGGTTGAAACAGCCATTTATGTTTCTTCTGCCCTTAAGAGAAAGATAGAGATATCTTCAGAGGACAATTTTCCAACACTAATCTTAGGAGGAGGTGAAATGGCCCTTGGACATACTTACCTTTTTCTCTTAACTGCAGAGGAGGGCATAAATGCTTCTTCAGAAAAACTATTCAATTTTTAAGTAGCTAAAATTAGGTAAGACTAATTTTAGTTGATTTAACTATTAGGCACATTCCATCAGTTATGCTTTCATTACAAAAGTATTTACATAACTCTCTCAGTGCAGAATCTCATTAACTTGAATCCATTTAACTGTTTTTGACAGACATCAGAGCAGCAGCAGCAAAAAAAGAGCTCTGACATCAAGCATGTGACAGAATAGAGGGACAGCAGCAATAAAATTCAGAAAATGCCTTCATACAGTAATCAATCTGACATAGTGTCACAAAGTCCTCGGGTGTTGAGCATCACAAGATCCTCCCTTGCTTCAGCAAGTAAAGCAGGGATATTTTCATATTAATTTATTCCACCTAAAAGTGAGAGCAGCTAAAAGATCTGATTTTTTGAAGCACGTTACTTAACAATAACTTACCTAACATAGAATTATTGCCGAGTGAAATACTGCACACAAACACCTAAGGAGTTGCTGCAGTTTCAAAGGACTGGGGAGAAACCTTCTCTTTTTGGAGAAACTACGACATCTGCTGGTTTTTAGTGGGAAAAAAAAAAACCACTTCATTATTCCAGATTTAAAAAGAGGCATATTCTGTCAGGGCACAAATGTGACTTTGGAGATGCAAATGATGGTGACACTGTTGCAACACATCAATACAGAAGCTGAATTTTTGCACACCAAGTGAAGTCATCAAAGTTTAAAAAAAAATTTAAAGGTCAGCTTCACAGGTCACAGATCATCAGTCTGACAGAACTACTCTCAAGACATAGGACTTCAATATTTGGAAACAATATTTATCACAATTTTCTGAGTTTCCTGTTGCTTTCCTATTAGTGCATGCATATAGATGCTTTAGCACTACATTCAAACACATAAAGTCTTCAGTTTTGGAATGGGAAGGAAAACATTGCAGGGAGAAGCAATAGAAATCAGCCAGTTGCTGGAAATTTTTACTAACAGGCATTTACTAATCATATTCAATAATAAGAAAAAAAAAATGTCACAATGCACTAGGAATGCTGGCCTGTTCTCTGATATCTGTTTTTAAATAAATGATAAAACAAGAACTGCCATATATATGATATTTAAAGACATGTTACTTTTCATAGGCAAAAGAGTATCCGTTTGACATTCCCCGAATTGCTCTGCAGAATGCTATTCACACCTAAATGCTTCCACATCTCTCAGCAACTGCTGCTTTACTTCAACCGTGTGTGAAGTCATCCATTGATAATCTGTGTTCACAATCACATTCATACACATTTACGATGAAAGACAAGACGTAAATGGAGAAAGTTGCATTGTTAACTATGAACATTAACACTGAAAAGAAAAGCTTTCCCTTTGCGCTTGAAGGTCGAAGGTCTGGATCCGTTCTTCTCAGCTTAGAATAAAACTGAAATGACATTCAGTGCTTTTATCACCTCCAGATTGGTTTCTGACTGCAGCATAATATAACAGACAAGGCCACAAGGAGTCAGGTACAGTTATGGATGCAGGAAAATGGATCATTTTCTCATCCATTCAAGATACAGTGACTAAAAAGGTACATATGCAACAGAGAGCAATGTGCTTACAGCTGGTGTCACTGAGGAACAGAGGGCCTCATGGCAATCACTGATACTGTTTAACAGACCTCAGTGGCACTTATTTCTAAACCAGAAAATTAACAGAAGGCTGCAAAGAATTAAATGCCTCCAACTGTGTTTTTCAAGCACTCCAATAAATTTTTCAGCATATTCTGCTGTTACTGCTATAGATCAGATAAAACATAAAGATGACAACGACAAAATGCCATCACCCAAGACACCAAATCATTTTTTTCTGCAGCTTGCTTGTAAAAATCACCATAATCGAAGAGAAAAAGAAGATTAAAAAAAAAACAAAAAACAAAAAACAACCCACTTGAGAAAATGTCAGTACCCAGAACCATACCCAGGTGTTAAATAGGAAACCAGTCACCGGAAACCTGGAATTGGCATTATTATATTTTGATGTACAGTACAAAGAACACTTCCAAGGCAGAACTGGCAAAGGACCAGCATCTGCTACCTGCTAATTAACACTTTAATCATAGCATCACAGGTGGCTGAAACAGAACAATGCAAACCTGGAGCGTACTGGCACGCTGAACCTCGTTCTGTGGGTTGAGCTCCCGCTCCCTCCTGCCTCCCTGCAGAATCCATTCCAGAACTGCATGCAGTGCTCTGCATTTGCCTGCTTCTTCACTGCCTTGACAGGCAGTATTATAGTTATTTAGATGTTGTGTAACTGTATTAGTTAATGTTTTCACAGTGCTGTGAATATGTGAATTGCTATCCAGCTATTCAGTATTATTATTTCCATTAGGATGAATCTTAAAAGCATATTTAAAAAGACGGTGCTTAAGTTGAATAACCTCCCTTAAAGAGGAGCACTAAATCCATCAGATCTTGTCAAGATGTTGTAATACCTGAAATATTTGAAATTACATCTGCTTTTGCAATATACACACAGGCACTCACATGCACATATAAACTATTTTATTTCAAAGCTCAGTATACTGGTTTAACTAGACTATATTTTAATTACTATCAAATAGAAGAAAAAAGCCTACATCATTAATACACTACCGATTTGATTAAGATAAAATTAAACAACATGTCTTAATGAAAATATTAGGAAAAGTAGCCATGGAAATAAGAATTACTAATGTTCTTTTATGCTGACCTAGCTGTCTCCATATGATATCTTGTACAAGTTAAACTAGAATTTTATTGATACAAAGAAACTCAGCAGAAAGGTGGTACAAGTTCAGTTAAACCACTAACAGCTTAAGGACAAAAATTGAAATGTGGATATGGAAACCAAAGTAAAAGTGACTTTTCCAGTTCCAGAATAAGAGTTAAGAAGAGTCATATACTTCAGAATAAAATGAGGCATATGATGAATTGTATCAATAGGACTACAATGGTATAGACTAATACCTTATGGTAGTTTAATTTCCTATATCAAGAAGAATTATGTCAATTTGAAAAGCCATGTACTCAATCAAGTGAAAAAAAAAACCCCACAGTTTTCCACCTCTATGAGCATAGATAATTCAAATCCTCCAGGAGATTTTATCTCAGAGAGAAAGACTAACTAAAATAAAGTTTGCTAACTTAAAAATAATGAGAACACACTTACTTTGAAAAGAAACATATGAAGCAAAAATGGTGGTAGCTGTGGCGGTTATAAAAGCAGCTACGTTTTCAGAGAGACAGGGTTTTTATATCAGTGCATGTAAAAAAACCAGGACAAACTTACTTATAAGAAGCCAGATAATTTCTTACAGCTATAGCTTTTCATCTAATGCAAGTTATCACCTCTGTTTACAAAGCACTCTCCATTTACAAGGACTGATAGATTCATGTTACTGAAGTGTTGTGGTTTGACCCTGGCCAGCAGCCAGGTACCCACATCCTGACCTGCAGCCAGGTACCCACACAGCTACTCTCTCACTCCCCCTTCTCCTTCTATACTGGGGGAGAATATATTTCAAAGGGCTTAAGGTTTGAGGTAAGGACAGGGAGATCATTTTCATTTACTGTCCCAGGCAAAACAGACTCGATTTTGGGGAAATTAATTACATTTATTAAGAGAACAAATCAGAGAGGAGTAGTGAGAAGTAAGAAAGAGCAAACAGATCTTAAAAGCAGAACACCTTCCCCCCATCCCTCCCTTCTTCCCGGGCTCCACATCAATCCCTGTTTCTCCAGCTCCTCCCCCCGAGCGGCACAGGGGGATAGGGAAGGGGGTTTACGATCAGTTCATCCAACATTGGTTTCCCCGCTTCTTCTTCACTCCGGGGGAGGACT
>NW_009710975.1:0-12671 GCF_000703405.1 Apaloderma vittatum | reverse complement strand
AATTTGGGGTCAGTGTGCTTGGATGCTGTCATGATACAACCCCAAGGGCCGCAGCTCACTGCCGCCTCGCAAAAAAACCCAGACAAAACCCGAACTCCTTGGCCGAGCACCTGTGAAGGCCCTGGTGTTTAGTATGTTAATCGTTTAGTCAAATATGAACTGTTTTATCAAATTGTTTTGTAAAAAATTCTTCAGGTAGTACAGTCCACAAGAACACGATAGCATAGTAATATTGCTGCGAATGCAGTAGCCCAAAATACTGAAATACTCATTAGCTGAAGTAATTAACATAGGAAGGGTCATTACCAATTTACCATCTAGGTTAACTATGCTCCAGGTTACAAAACCAGCAACGTAACCTACCGCATATACAGAAAATTGCGGCACAGGTCAGCCAGTCCAGTCTCTAGAAGGGGTGTTGCTGGCGAGTGATAGGGCTGGAGGACTAGAAGCTGCCACTTGTGCTGGTGGAGGTTTGGGCTGCGTGTTAGGACAAAGTTTTTCACGGAAAGGGTCACTGGGCATTGGAACATGCTGCCCAGGGCAGTGGTGGATTCACCATCCCTGGAGGTATTTAAACAACGTGTAGATGTGGTGCTTATGGACCTGGCGGTGATCGGTTAATGATTGGGCTAGATGATCTTAAAGGTCTCTTCCAACCAAAGAGATTCTGTGATTCTATGATGTGGCTTCTCACATCAACGTTAACCATTAGTGGAAGGAGTATTTGTGTGCAAATTAACTTTCCTTTGAAGAGAAGCAAATAGATGTTGAGTGAGAGAACAGCTGTTAGCGACAGAGAGATCAATTCCCTTTATCCCTGGTTTCTCTACATTTATCCTGTGCATGTAACTATGGCTACCAAGCAGTGATACTTGCCAGATTTCCACTCCATTTTTTTTTGAGTGAAATAATCACAAAGGGCTTTGGAGGAAAGTTTCTCACCTTGCAGGGCTTCTGAGGAAAGTTTCCAAGTCCACCACCTCAATGTGAGTGCAACACCAAGGCCCGAGGATGCTGGGCTGGAGGTCAGTACTGCAGGTACCACAGGCTGCTGTGTGTCGCTGGTGCACATAGGTGCTGCTGCAGTGCTAGTGGTGACAGATAGTTGTGCTGCTGCTTTGGGCAGGCTGGGAAAATCAATTATTCTGCTTAAATATGAAAAGAAGCAAGTTTCATAATTGTATTTTTTTTTCTGTATAACAAGTCCTGTTAAGATATACCCCATCCTAACATATCTTGCATCCTGCCAGTTGTTTTGCTGTGTTTTTTTTTAAAGTAGACATGTAGAACTGGTACGGATCCATTTAGTTGCTGAAAACATCCGCATGAAATCAGAGGCAGCCAAGCCCAATTGTCATGGGTTTGAGTCTGCAGGGTTTTTGGAAGCGGGAGGAGAGCTGTGCAGGATGATATTTGTGAAACTTGGAGAGCCTCCTCCAGCCGCAGATAGAAATTGGACCTGCCTCTGGCCAGGGCCAGGCCAATCAGTGCCTCTGGGACAAAGGAATTTAAGAGGTGACCCAATTGTTTCTCTTTCTTTTTTCTTTTCATCTTGTCTTGATCTGTCCTGACTTTTTATGTTGGAGAGTTTTTTTCTATTGGAGGAGGGGGAGGTAAGAGGAAAGTAGGTCCAGGAGGAGAAGAGGTGGGGAGGAGAGCGCTGGAGCAGAACCTTTCCCTGGAGCCCTGTCGTGGTTAATATGGCTGGAAGATGATTTCCTGCGAGCTGAGAGCATCAGTGGTTTGCAAGAACATCCAGGATGTGGTGGCACGTGAAGAGCCCTGTGCCAGAGGGAAGAAAGACCAAGCATCAGTGGAGAATGTGCCCAAAGCAACCTGTAGCCCTGAGTGGAATGGACTCATGAGGAGGAAGAGGATTCCCTCCCATGAGGTAGGGACAAGTTGTCATGGAGAGACTGTGAGAAGCCCTGTTTCTCAAGGAGGAGTTGCCATGGACAACGAGTAATGGTCAGATGGACTTCAGCCTCCACCCCCTGCCCCCCTTGCACTGATGTCGAGCCACAACACCGGTGATCCTACAGGAAAATAGAACAACTCGCTGTCCTACAGCTTCTTACCATCTTACTACATGTGAATTTCGTCGTGTTTTACTGCTGAGGTTAGTGGGGACTCTTGAGCAGTTCTGTTCATATCAATGTTATAACTGTAGAGTAGGCTTCTTAGCTACATACCCTTGCTGAAAACTTTGCAGAGTAGCATTAGCCATCTTGTCATTTAAATGATTATAACTAAATTTTGGGGTTAGTAGTGCTGGGTGAGTGACTATTTGTTGTACTTAAGAGAATCACCAAATAATTTAGTTTGGAACGGACTTCTGGAGCTTGCCTCATTCAAACCTCTTCTCCAGGCAGGGTCATCTTCAAAACTAGAATAGGTTGCTCATGGTCTTGTTGGGTTGAGTTTGGAATATCTTCAAGTAGAAAATCATTTTGTGGCATAATCTGAAGAGGAATTCTTTAAAGACAGAAACAGCTGTTATTTCACTTGGTGGACATTTCTGGATTTTATCCATAAACAGGCCGCAAAATTATGTTCCTGGAGCCACATCTGAATGCCTGAGTAAATGAACTTGTTCTCAGAAATCCTAACTATGCCGTAGCATCCTCAGATGGTCTAGTTTTGTTTGTAATAGAGAGGGAAGATGTTACATCCTGAACAACTGCTGGTGCTGTCCTCAAGAGCAGAACTGCCTACTGTGCACATCAGAAGCTGTGGCAGCATGCAGGACCTTTCATACCTGAAATACTGAGAAAAATAACAACCAGTGATGGTAACAAATGCTCTTTGCCAGTGACTGCTTTGTCAGCATGTCTGAGGGTTGGTGTCCAGTGGGACACTGACTAGACAAAGTGATTACAGTCATTTTTGTAGATCTGCAGCTGAGATGCAAGGGGGGAAAGGACTCTCTGCCAAGTGAGTTATGATGACAGATACTAATAGAGAAAGAAATACTCCTGACATCTCGCAGGGAACTCAATACATGCTGCTAGTATTTTCTGGCTGACTTTTCCCACTTCACTAACCCATTTTTCCAAAAGCTGTTACACACTTTCAGTCTCATCGTAAATGGCAGCCTCCCCAAAAACCCATTCAAAAGGTTTGGTACTTAAAGAAAAAAATCCAAGTTTAATAAAGTTATTTGTTAGAGAAGACTAGATCAGTGTTTTAGTCAAAGTGAAATGTCACAGCAATAAATGCTCATCTTAGACTCCAAATAAGGTGCACTATCAGTGCTGATTGCTGTAAAGATTAACAAAATCAAAAAAAACCAGATTAACAAAAGATTAACAAAATCAAAAAGGTGATCATGCCCCTGTACTCGGCACTCGTGAGACCGCACCTCGAGTACTGTGTCCAGTTTTGGTCACCACAGTACAAGAAGGACGTCGAGGTGCTGGAGCGGGTGCAGAGAAGGGCAACAAGGCTTGTGAGAGGTCTGGAAAACATGCCCTATGAAGAGCGGCTGAGGGAACTGAGTTTGTTTAGTCTGGAGAAGTGGAGACTGAGAGGAGACCTTATTGCCCTCTACAACTACCTAAAAGGAGGCTGTAGTGAGGCTGGTGCTGGTCTCTTCTCTCTAATTACTAATGACAGGACAAGGGGAAATGGCCTCAAGTTGCGTCAGGGTAAGTTTAGATTGGATATTCAGAGGAAGTTCTTTACCAAACGAGTGGTGAGGCACTGGAACAGGCTGCCCAGGGAGGTGGTGGAGTCACCAACCCTGGAGGTGTTTAAAAATAAGGTAGATCTAGCACTTGAGGCTGTGGTGTAGTGGTTAGGTATGCTGGGATGAAGGTTGGACTAGATGATCTTCAGAGGTCCCTTCCAACCCCGAACATTCTGTGATTCTGTGATTCTGTGGTTCTGTGAAAACCCAACAAACTGAATGGTGAGGATATTAATGCAGGCCACATCACAATGTATTGCACAGACTGTTTTTTTGTGTTAATTATTTAGCAGTGATTTTAATTTATAGATTACATTCACAGGAAAACAGGGAATAAAGGCTGAAATCCCATTCTCCTAGTTAGGAAAAATGTTACCCTGTGGCCATATGTTATATTGTAACAAAGCTATGCTAAATGACCCATATGTAAATGTGTCATTTAACCACTGGGAGTGTGATTACTGGAAAAAATACAGAGAAAAAAATGTTGAGGGAAAAATATGTGACAGATTTTGTCACAGAAATACAGTGTAAAACAGTGTAAAAACCTGTAAAACAGAGATAGAGCATTTACCTTATAATAGGCTTTGCAGTCAGCAGATAGTTATTTGTTTCAGCTTTTAAAATACTGCTTCCAAACTAGGAAGCAGTTTAGTACTGCAAACTTCCAAAATATGTCTATTTTCTATAGTTCATTTCTAGTTTATTCTAATTTTTTGCCTTTTTTTTAGGTTAGTAACTCCTCTGTCAAGGCAGTTCAAGAGTTGGCAGAAAAAATGTCTGACATCCACCTTCTATTAGGCAAGTAGGGAAGATGTTTATGGCAGAAACAGTCAGGTAGCTGTGTGGTGCTGTATGAACACAGTGCAACCTACAGAGGGTTTCTAACACAAATGGAAAACACAAATGCCTTTTATTACCATTATGAGCATTCCTGTAAGAGAAACTTCTGTGCCAGAGATCTGTGAGATGGTGGTCCCAGCCATGTTTCCTATTCTATTTCCCACAAACAGCATCATCTGTGTGCAGTTAGAATCTTCTCATATGCTTAGAATTGAGTAATTTTTTACCGATCTCCATGTTTTTATTGCATTCTGATGGTCTTTAATACCCTTCCTTACAGCTCCAGCCATATCGGAGGAATGTGTGAGCTGCATTTACAGAGTTAAGGTTTGCAAGTTTCAACTAGGTTTACAAAATTATTGTTTTTCTCTTGTTCTGAAGAGCACATGGAAGGGAAAAAAAAGGTTTTAACCTACTCTAGACTGCTAGAGCACTCACCACAGTGTTTAACAAGCTATAGTGTCAGGCTGCAGGGTGACTTAGTCAGATGGGGTCATAAATTGTGCTATCGTGAGTCTTGCGCACCAGCATACTCTTTGTTACGTTGTACTCAAGATGAAAGTTGTCCGTCAAGAGAGATTTTTGGTATAGAAGCACCCATTTCTGTTGCATTCTCCAAAATATTCTGTATTTATCCAAAGGATGAAAACATATAAATATACACAAATACATAGAAATACATGATTATTAAGTAGGTTAAGATACTAGAACAAATTTAAATATATAAATAAATATATACATGTGTGTAGGCACGTATGTAAGTTAAAACAGTATCTGTAGCCATTAAAGCAACCTCAGTAAAAATAGTTGATTGCATATTACCATCACTTGTACATGTTTGTTACCTAAGTCTTGGGGTGGGTGGTTTTCTGGAAAAAAAAAAAAAAAGACTACTTATGTGACTTTATCCACATACTTGGAGACAGAAAACATAAAAGGATGCTTAGCTTCAGCACGTGCTTGAGCTGTTATTTTGTTCAGAAACAGAACAGAAATGTTCTTCCAGAGACTGATTTATGTCTTTTTTCTTGGCAAAGGATGACTAGTATTTGCTTTATAGCTTCAGTAATTGAAAAAATAATGGCTTAGCATCAGTGTTGATGTTATGTATAGAAATACAAGTTTAATTATTTGTAATAGGACATTGGTAGGCAGTAAATTTATGATGTTGCTTGAATCATATAATCATAGAATCACAGATTGAGTTGGAAGGGACCTTCAAGATCATCTAGTTCCAAACCCTTGCCATGGCAGGGACATCTCCCACGAGATCAGGCTGCTGAAAGCCCTGTCCAGCCTGGCCTTGAACACTTGCAGGGATGAGGCTTCTCTGAGCAGCCTGTTCCAGTGTTTCACCACCCTCACAGAAAAGAATTTCTTCCTAAGTATGAATTCTATATTCTTGTAATCTTAACAGGAATGTTCTTTGATGCAAGATGAACTGAAGAAAAAAAAAAAAAGAAAAAGGAAGGTAAATGCTAGGTAAGTAGGAACTGAAATCTCCTAAAATATGTGTCATTCTGTAACTCTGTGAAAACCTGGATTTTGTAGTATCCAGAAAGAATCATTAAGGTCAGATCTAAAAATCACACAATCCTCTGTGTTAGCTGTGTCATATGCTTAACTTAAAATAGCTTTTGCTTGCCTTCTGAAATAACTTTCTAAACTATTACAGATAGAAAACCAGCTGCATCATGCTGTCTACAAATCTTTGTCTGGAGTAGCCTGTGTTTGTGTGCAGCATAACTTCTAATAAAATATTTATCCATGTGGTATTGAAGGTAGGCAGCATGTTCCAGCACTTCATTGCACAGGCAGACTGATACGTGCTATTTCCAAGAGGAAAAAAGCCTCTCATCTGTCATTAGAGCCTAAGAGATCTTTGCAGTCATTTTGCTTGTGAGATAAATGTTTTTGTTTTAGAAGTCCCAACCACCATCCAAACAGGAGTTAAGACATTACTTTGTAGCATGGCTGATTTGCTCTTTGTCTGACACAGGTGCTTATTTATGTTGAATTTCTTTAAATTTTCTGAAGTGTATACATGCATATCCATGCCTACCCATACCTAGACTAAATATCTTAACTACATTAATACAAAAGTTCGGTCTGTGCTACAGGGAAGAAAGTGTCTATCTGCATACATGAAGTTTCAGATATTCTTATGCCCTGAGTTCTTTAGCAGTTAAGCATTCTTCATTAAAGTGTATCAATATCATCCATGTGGATTCAGTTTCAGAGTGAACACAATTATGCAAAAATAAATGGATTTTGATGATGTACTTTTGTAAAATTTGAAGTCAATAGAATGATTTTCCCCTCAAAAGATTTTCACTTTACAAATTACTCCAGGTCAGCATTCCCACCATGATGAACCTCTGTCCCGCAAGCCACGGTGCAAGCCTACAGAAAACATTCTTTGCTTGAAAGCATTTAACAGATACTTATTCTATCCAGTTTAAATACGATATGAGAAAGAACGCTGATGAACCTTAGGGGTTAGGAGCAGTAAAGAAGGATGAAGTCAAGAGAAGTAATTGTACTGCTTCCACTGGTTTTATAAGTAACCTAGTTTGCATTCCTTTGCTTTACCATTTATATCAGATGTGTCTTTTTATTAACACACTGATGGGTCAAACTGATATAATTTCAACTTTAAGTACAATGATAACGGTTATGTTCTTAAAATTTATTTGTAATTCTGGATCTCCTGTACTTTTAAAATAAAGATGAACTTCTGTCCTAGTTGTTTTGTACTCTGAAAAAGGGTGGTAGTGGGTGAATCACACAAATGTGTATGTTTCAGATTGTCAAGAAGCATATTTTCTTAAGTATATTTAGTACACCATGAGAACATAATGTTAGGTTAGGGACTATGTTGTTCAGAGTTTTTGTTTGTTTTCCTTTGTTTCTTACTTTTCTCTCCACTGACTATTAGCCTTTCACAGAATTACAGAATCATGGAATCACAGAATCACAGAATGTCAGGGTTTGGATCGAAAGATTACCTACTCCAACACCCCTGCCAAAGCAGGATCACTTAGAGCAGGTCGTGCAGGAACGTGTCCAGGCGGGCTTTGAATGTCTCCAGAGAAGGAGACTCCACAACCTCCCTGGGCAGCCTGTGCCAGGGCTCTGAGCACCCTCACAGTGAAAAGTTTTTTCTAATGTTTTTTTGTGGAACCTCTTATGCTTCAGCTTACATCCATTGCGCCTTGTCCTATCATTGGACATCACTGAAAAGAGCCTGGCCCTGTTGTCCTGACACTCCCCCTTGACATATTTATAAATATTTATGAGGTCACCCCTCAGCCTCCTCTTCTCCAAGCTAAAGAGACCCAGCTCCTTCAGCCTTTCCTCATAAAGAAGATGTTCCACTCCCTTCATTATCTTTGTGGCTCTGCGCTGGACTCTCTCAAGTTCCCTGTCCTTCTTGAGCTGAGGGGCCCAGAACTGGACACAAGATTCCAGATTTGGCCTCACCAGGGCAGAGTAGAGGTGGAAGAGGACCTATCTCGACCTACTAGCCTACTAATACACCCCAGGATGTCATTGGCCTTCTTGGCCACAAGGGCACACTGCTGGCTTATAGTCGTCCTGCTGTCCACCAGGACCCCCAGGTCCCTCTCCCCTACGCTGCTCTCCAGCAGGTCAGTCCCCAACCTATACTGGCACATGGGGTTGTTCTTCTTTCAGATGCAAAACTCTACACTTACCCTTGTTGAATTTCATAAGATTTCTCCCGGCCCAGCCCTCTAGCCTGTCTAAATCTCTCTGAATGGCAGAGCGTGTATGGCAGCCTTTTGGTGTGTCAACCACTCCTCCCAGTTTTGTGTCATCAGCAAACTTGTGACAGTGCTCTCTGTTCCCTCATCCAGGTCATTGATGAACATATTGAACAGCACTGGCCGCAGCACTGACCCCTGAGGGACTCCACTAGACACAGGCCTCTAACCAGATTCTGCCCTTTGACCACAACTCTCTGACTCCTTTCCTTCAATGAATTAACAACCCACCTCCCTGCTCGATCACCCAGACCACACTTCCTCAGTTTAACTTCTGTGGAAATTAAAAGGGCTGGCCTAGTCTTGTGAGAAAGGAATGCTTGTCTCCAAACACACTATGGAAGCAGGAAGGCAACTCGTAATGATTGTGTTTTCTTGTATTTGTGTTTGTGACAGTGCTCAACTATCAGTGCCAGGCTAAAAGCATTTTGCTTCCAAGTGGTCACTGAATACATTCCTGGATTAAATTCAGAGGGTTTTTATAACATTGATTGGTGACTGGTAGAAAGCAACAAATTAATCACATTGCACTTATTTGCCATTATTTACACTATAAAAGCAAGAGGTGGTGTGTCCCCAGAGTTTTGCATGAAATAGGTCATTCTTTAGATAGTCTGTTCTTGCAGTCCAATTACCACTACAAGTTGTATGGACTACACTTGAGTAAAATTTTGTATTTTTAAATATTGTAGGTTTTAAAATATAATTGCATTTAACACAGGTTGTTGCCCAGAGTCGCACATTCTTCTATCAGTAGCTTTGTTCAGGAAATTTCACTTAAAATTTCCATGCCATTTCAAGGCACTGGAAAATCTTTCTGTTTCCATCAAAAAATATACCAAGACAAATAAACAATTCTAACACCTCAGTAAAAATTTAGCTTAAGAAATCCCACACAGCTAGGCCACAGATGGAGGACAGGACGCTTGTAATACCATTACATTGAGTAACAAACATACACGCTTAGACAGCTGTTGGGGAAGGGTTGGACCAACTCACTCATTTAGTCCATTTGATTTGCTAGGAATCATGTTGTCTTTGGCAACTTTCCAAGCTCGTGCCTTTCTCTACCAGGGAAAGTACGTTTAGTTGGCTTAAAGAATTAGTTTCTGAAGAAGTTTTCCACTCATAAGGGCAAGGCTGTTACTTCCTTTGTTTGTAACTTGAGATTGTAGTGCTGCATGTGCTACACAGATATCTGCTGTGAAATAGATCAGAAATTTTAACTTCTTTCTTGGCATGAGAAAGTTAGCCAATATGGTATGGTTCTATATATCTTTCTGGTATAATATCATCAGGTTTCATAGGCAAGTGAAAAAACATATAGAATATATGTCCTATTAATTTTACTACTGAAGGAAGGTCATGAATAAGGGGAGCTAACCTTGCCGATCAATAGAGGCTAGTATTGGGATTTTCCTTAACAAATCCCTGTTATACATCTCTTGTCTGCAGGCTGCTTTTTGCATAGGTGCAGGTAAATCAGAGAGCCCTGAGATTTTAATAACAGGGGGATATCCTCTGTCCTCAGAGTCTATGCGACCAGCCCAATAGGCAACCTGTGTAGTTAGTAAGTAAATATGATCACTGGGCGCAGTGGTTAAAAACACTCCAGGGTCCCAATAGCTTCCTACTTCCTCCTCACTTAATAAGACTCAATCTCTCCCAATAAGGGAGACTCACTACATGTATTCCACCAAGCACCTGGAATGCTTTTTCTCTAGCTTTGCTAAATCAGTTGGAGAACATGAGATAGTTCACACAGGAGTATGAACATTGTTATCTTTTGCAACTCCATTTGTGATTAATGGTCATACAGGTTCACAATCAGAAATTTCCACCAGCTCCTTGGAGTCATCATCCTACCAGATGTGTCCATCCCACATTTCAGAATCTGCACTGTGTATTAATTTGCAAATTTGTTTAGCAGAGGCGAGGATAGCAGTTGGCTTAGCAAAAGACCTAATTTTTCCTGTAACGATTTCTCTCATATTGCACTTTCTCAGCTGAGACCAATTGCATTTTAAGTTCCTTGTCTTCAGTTTTTAAGTTTTGGTTTTCTGGTTTTAGGTTCTGATTTTCAGTCATAAGGGTGTCTACCTGTGTTCCCAATTTCTCTCGGTTTTCCCTTTCAAAAGGCAGTGAGGTTTTCAACACTTCATTTTGTGATTTCAGAACAGCATATTCTACATTTTCTCGGGTGGAGAGGACTCTCTACCTTCTTTTTGCATGAAAGGTAAACAAGCCCTGAATATTGCACAAACAATGGCTTTGTCTTCACCCTTTATAATTCTTTGCTCACTTCTACATTGTCATACGTGCTCTACCACTTTGTCCTTAACTTTCTAGGCCCACTCCAGTCCTGCTTCGGATGGTGCACACTTTTATTTTTGAAGCAGTTTATCCATGGCAATCTTGCCGAGTGCACTAATTTTAGTGTCACATGAAAGGTATGTGGCTTGTGGGAAGCACGTACCAGAGCTAAATGCTTGTCTGTTTCAGAGCCCCGTTAAGGATCTACACTAAGGCATTGCTGTTGGCTCTCTACATATTACAAATACAGCAAGGTTTGGGTCGCTTTTCAGTATCTGGTGTGCTTTTGCACCCCAACCTGGTTCTGTTAAAACAACCTAGTTTGGCTAATGGATTTGCAGTAGTAGTAGGCTTCCTAACTCCATCACAGAACACTGCACAGTGCTGCACACAGGCAGAAAGATGGCAGTTTGAATGGAGTGACAGCTTCTGGCAGGATTGGACAAGAGCAACAACCTGTTCACCCAGCCTGACAGCAAGCAGAACAACACGTTGGACTTGAGTCTGAGGTTCTTGGGTGACCTATTCTGGAAATTCAAATGAAATGCTCTCTTTCTTATTTTCTTATTCTAATCTCTTGTCTACCACAGATTAGGGGCTTCACCTCCTCAGAAGACCTCAGCTCTGCAAGACGCTGAGCAACCCAGTGTGCTTGCCTTATCTTGCAGAATGCTTGAGGTTGAGTGCTGTCCTGGTTTTGGCTAGGATGGGGTTAATTTTCACAAGAATCTGGGAGCAAACATGACCTGGGTGGCCTAACTGAACTAGCCAAGGGAATATTAGACACCATCATGATGTCATGCACGGCACATATATAGGGGAAGCTGGCCGGGGTGGAGAAGCTTTTTGGAGCTCGTGACATGTATAGGGACCAGGCCGTCGCATTCAAGGCAGCGAAAATCTTGCATCGTTATAATTTGCATTATGTGTTATCTACTTGACATTACTGTTATTACTGCCGTTTCTTCTTTTTTTCCCTTTTACTATTTATTCTGTGTGGTACCATTAAACTGTGCTTATCTCAACCCACGAGGCTCTACCTGCTGCTCCTTCCTGGTTCTTGTCCTCATTCCTAGTGGGGGAGCAGCGACCACGTGGTTCTTTGTTCCTGGCCAGGCAGTTGGCTTGAACCACAACAGTCATTATGTATGACAAAATTACATATTAACGTAATGGAAACTGGTATAGATGTGTGCATTAGGCATGTGGCTACTTGAGCCGCACTGCTGCTGGAGGCGAGGAGCTCAAGAAGGAGAAGAAGGAGCTTTTCCCAGTACTTTTAAGCTGACCTAAGTGATGACCACCAAAAGAGGTTGTTATGCTATGTCAGTGCAAACACACACCTACCTTTAGCTGTGCATTCTGTCTGTTTCTTGTCTGCTTACGTGAGCTGCACAGGAGAGCTTTTTCACCAAGATACTCCTATGGAGATCACTCTAGGTCATCCTTGCTTTGCTCACGGCCATGTGACCCTGCCTTTCTTCCCTGATACTCATCTGGCACTTTGCTTAATCAGTGTAACTCATTAATCAACAGCAGTTAACTTCTGATACTATCATGGTTTTCTTAGGTTTTAGAAAGCTAGATCAGCACCTGGAAGGGCACTAGCAGAGAGCACTGGAACTGGCACAGGTGAGAGCTGGTGCTCCCCATATGGCAGTTCCCCATACTGCCATTTCTTAAAGTTGAGCTGTGAATCCTCAGACCCTCACTGGAGATCACAGAATCATAGAATTATAGAATTGTCAGAGTTGGAAGGGACCTTAAAGGTCATCTAGTTCCATCCCCCCTGCCATGGGCAGGGACATCCCCCACTTAGATCAGGTTGTTCAGAGCCCCATCCAGCCTGGCCTTAGAAACTTCCAGGGATGGGGCTTTTACCACCTCTCTGGGCAACCTGTTCCAGTGTCTCACCACCCTCCTGGGGAAGAACTTCTTCCTAATGTCCAATCTGAACTGATACATCTCTAGTTTTAATCCATTCCCTTTAGTCCTACCATTACCCAATATCCTAAAAAGCCCCTCACCAGTTTTCTTGT
>NW_009710974.1:6324-32726 GCF_000703405.1 Apaloderma vittatum | reverse complement strand
TATCAGCCTATAAACCTCCACCTGTTTAGAGTAGAGACACTCTTCAATATTGAATCGTTTAACATTTCATATGCTTTTTCCAGCATTGTTAGTATAAAATATCAGTTCAGAATGAGAGAAAAATTTACCAGTACTTTTAGTAATTTAACAGCTCCCACAACTCTTTTCAAATACACGCAGTATTGACTTTGAAAAGGAATTGGAATACGACAAAGATAAATATTAGTTGTCATCCTGGTTCTGTCATGTGCCCTTTTGGGGCACACGTACCCGCGTGGAGGCAAACCTGAATTCCTGAGTTTTGCACAAGTGGAGGTGGGTGCATATCACAGCACAGGTCACAGATAACTTCTAGAGTTCCTTGGGCCCATGACAAAAAAGTTCTTTGTTTTTTCATGCTAACATAGGCCAACAGATCTCAGCATTCTGACAGTACACCTAAAGAACAAGGACAATTGTCTCCTATTTTTTTTCATTGAAAGAAGTTCCTACTTCGCAACTTCCTAGACGACCTAGAGCTGGTAATTTCGCATGTTTCATGTATATCTTTTTTTCTCTTTGGTTAAAACATTTAAGAATGAAAGAATCACGGCCATTCCTACAGAATGGGAAATGTCAGCCTGGTAAACAGCGACTAGGAAATGATCTAGGAAATCCACTGGAAAAACAACTTGTCCTGAAAGCCCAGATTGCTTTGGCACAACTGTAGCTTTAGAAGGTAAAAGCATGGTGACTGGAAAGAAGTTTCTACAGTATACAGCCTTAGTGAAAGTCATCTAGGTCCAGAGTACAGTCTCAATGCTTACACTTAACAGATAATGGAATTACTGGATTAGTTTCAGAGAAGAGTCACAGAGTTATTAAACAGATGAGGAAGACACCCTTGTGCAAGAGGTTTGAGAGTCCCTATGATCTAAAGGAAGAGTGAAAGGTGGCAGCAGTAGATCGGTACATGAGGAGAAACACCACTGAACAGTCAATAAGAAGCAAAAGTCGGAGAAATTCAAATGAGAAATTAGTGACTAAAGCTGATAGACACCTGGAACCAATTGCCCAAGGAAGTGGTAGAGGAGGTGTAACACAATGCCTTCAAACACAGACTGGATGCTTTCATGGAAAACTTCTGAGAAACTCACTCTCTTTCCAATGAAGAGCATGAAAATCCCATGCTGGGCTAACCTCAGTAGCAGCAGCCAGTGGGAAATCAAAATGCACCTAGATATTTACCTCTGCATACAAGAACATTTCCAAGCAGGATTATTAGAAAAAAGCCCCGTATGTAGAGCTCAGTCCAGCACTTCAGATGAAACAAGCAGGGCAATTTCCACAGAGCCATAATCAAAGCCCTCACCCAGGAATCAGAAGTAAAGGAGAATTCAATAAACAGCACCACCTTCCCCGAAAGAAACAGTCCCAAAACGGACTGGATGGAGTAGCCAGCGTCCCAAGGCACTGGGTCATCTCTTAAAGCTAGCCCTAGCTGCACCAGAGGGACTGGGAACAGAAGCTGTGAACTACTGGGAACAAAAGCTTGTCTTGTGACAAGTGCTGTTTAGAAATTCACTGAAAGAACAGCAAGAAGCTTAGGTTTTTTATCTTCCAATTGAAGTAATTAGATTTATGTCTTTAAAAATTCATTTAAGATTTGCTTTAATGCATCCTTTAAAGAACTGTCTTTTTGCCTGCCTCTTTGCACTCTTTTGAGTTAAGAAAAGATGGTACTGAACTAAAAGATGAAGACATAGGAGAGTAAATGAGGATTCACTTATCCAGCTGAACCAGAAGGCACTCTTAAAATGCTGTTCAAAAACAAGAGGAAAACAGCCCTGTCAAGCATTCAGGTCAGGATAAGGTTTTCAAGCTTTTAGAACTTTGTTCAGTAAAACTAATGGTGCCTCAGAAACACCTACGTGCTCAAATTCAACAATGAAAGCTTAGCTCACTTCCACTAGAGACTTTTTCTGGAAAGAAGATATAGACTTTTTCTTTTTTTTTTTTTTTCAGTTGGAAACAATCATAAGTAAATGCCGTGATGCTTTTCTGAATCATCAGAGAGCTTTAAGTGCTGACAGGTTTATAAGCAGGTGCAGAGTGCAAAGGGGGGAAAATCCTAGCGATTTGTCACTGCTGCTATTCACATCAGCGATGCTGAACAAAGAAGAAGTTTATTTTCCACACTACTGTTTGGGAAGCTGAGAAGCCCCAATAAGTAAAAGCAAAGCAGACTTTTTTGTGTGGCTCTGCTCACATTTCCTCTGCTTCTCTAGCACCTTGGTGATATGCTCTAAACAGCTTAACGCAATCCCTGCAGATCTTGAACACACTCAAGCAAAGAAGTGCAAGGCCAGTGGAAGAGACTCCTTTTGTCCCAACAGTGATTTTCAAGCTCAGCAAAACAGTAGCAAACATAACACGTTTTCTGCTTCCTACCTGTCTGTCAGCATGATGCACACAGGAGAACAAAGCATTCCTTATCCCCTCGCACCAACAAAAGCCTGGTTTCAAAGGTCGAAAATGCCAAATGAGAAGTAAGTTTGCTCACTGGACTAATGCCCAGGATGGCTGCCCCCGCAAAGGTCATCACTTCCAGGTCTGCTACAAACGTAGATTTTTTTTTAGATTTTTTAATCTAAAGGAGGAGTCTATCCCAGTGGCACAGGTTCCTGAATACAATTTCCAAACTAAATTTACAGCCTGGGCAATAACCATCTGCATTCAGCTTTAACCTCTGTGTCCTGGCTAAATGCTAACTGGCATCACTCATTTGTGTCCTTCCAAAAATTTCTCAGAAGTTTCATCCAAATTCAATTTTCTTCACATTCCATACTATAAATGTCTCTAGAGTCTTGCTGCATACTTTTAAATAGCTGCCAGAAGGGACTGCACTCCCATGATACAGAGCATAATCCATCTGCACGGTTTATAAATACTTCCGTATCCTGTGGAATGGGGACTTTTTTGTCACAATAAAATTAAATTGGTTCAATTGGTGAAGAGTCATTCCAGATACAAAAATAACAAACTCGCTGGAGTTTTCATTCTCGTATTACATCTGGCTATACAAAGATTACTTTCACAAGAGTGCTGCACTTTTGAAACATAAGTGCACGGTCTGAAGACCGAAGTTACTGTCTTATGTATGCTGGCTGAAAACATTGTAAAACAAGATCATATTGGAGGCAAAGGCATGTGATAGCATCCTAGCTTTTCACTTGGTTACTGTACAGAACTATTCTGTAGCAATAAGAGCATGGGAAAAACTCCAACAACTTCAGAATGTGACTTCCAGTGTCAGAAAGAAGAAAAAGAAGAAAAAAGTACATTGTATTGTTTATATGTGAAAAAGGAAGGAAAAATTTATATGTGCTAAAGTTACTAGAAATCAATGAAAAAGACTTTTAACTGAAAAAATGCCTTACCTTGAGAAGTTGAGGAAATGAACATGTCTAGTGAATAAATAGGGCTGCTCAGCAGTGCTTATATTTTTAATCAATTCCATCTAAAAAAAATAATTAACAAATCAAATTTTCCACGTTATGTCAATGCACATTTTAACACAAATATAACTCTCAGACAACATACGATGATGTAATTTTCAAGTCTGAATTACTCAGGAACTCCTTCTCCACTATCCCTCCCAAACAAGATAGAACAACTACTATTTCATGCCTAAGAACGGTTAAGCTGCAGACACCATCCTGCTATCATGGAGCCTCTGCACTTTCGAAAGTGAGCATCAGATTAACAAAAGGCATAAACTAAAGGAAAAATCTAAATCCTGTCTAAATCTGCACCAGAGCTTTGCAAATGACAGCTGCTCTCTGAAGACACTGGCTCTATTCACCTGAACACCAAAATGTAAAATGTCTGAAACTGCAATAGGAAGTGAGCGTTGAGCCATTGACCATTTTCATATAAGAATAAAAATTGCCACCACCATCAAAACACAGATTGATTAGTCTGATTAAATATAGAAATCAACACTTTACCATTACAGCAAATTAAGAGTACAAATTAAATGATGCTAAGTTCTAGTTCAGGCACATTCTCACCATTTTGATTTATTTATCATTTTTAAATAAAGTGTTCAAATCTTCAGATCACTAAAATGGCATAATGTAAACAGCATATATTAGGGACTGCATGCCATGGACATGAATTGTCTATGTTGTCTAAGCTGAGGTCCAGCTATGATCTAGAGCAAACTGAAAGTGTCTAGTGGAGCATCATGCTACAGAGTTGAGATGTCCTGATTATTTTTTGCTTCCTTATTATTAATTTCCTAAGATTTATTTTCAATTTTCTATTCTGTGCCCAAACACAAGATACACTAGGGACAATGAACACAAATGCATTGGAAATGATAGGTTTATTGGTTTTACAAATTGGGTAGCAGAAAGTAATACAGAAAGTAACAGAAATTCACAAACTGGAAAAAAAATTATAAGAGAGAAGGTGAACCAAACATTCTGGCATGAGTCATCTCAATTCATGTACTAAATTTAAACATCATTAAGGAGACATTAATTTTAAAAAAATGTATCTATTCCTTAAAACCTGAATGCTACAGCTGACATAAATAAAGAAAAATACGGGGTCCAGCCCACTATGTGGTTAAGATAAACTGACTGCCACGTTTACTGCACTAAAAGCCTGAAGAGCATGGTAGAAAATGATGTCCATGTCGTAATAAAAATTAAACTACATTTGAGGGACAGCAATTGTATATTTTTCTTTCTTCTATCTCCCAGTTTGATATACTGATATTCTGCCATGGTTTTTACACAATGTGTTACATTTTACTGCTTCTCATCCATCTTTCATTCTCGGTTTCTTACTAGGACACATAAACTGCCTTCTTCAGACAACACAAGCTATAGCCATTTAACTTCTAGGAACAGCAAAAAAAAAAAGCACACACACTAATATGCTTTTCACTACTTTTTCTCTGCCTTAAACAATTTTATAGACACTCACATACAATGAGCACTGAAGCTAACAGTTCAGTCCTTTTCCTGTCAAACTAGCTCGAGTATATCATGCACATTAAGAAAGTATATCAAGGTATATTGCTATATGAAAGTAAATTAGGTCTGAGAAGGGCTCTAAACACAATGGAATGTAACATAAAGAAGACCACCAAAAGAAAGACAATCTGAAAGGAAAAGAGAAACAAGAGAAAAGAGATGTGTGTTAAAAAAAAAAAACCAAAACACACAAAAACCCCCAAAACCAAAAAAAGAGGCAGGAATACAATAGCCTGCCTGCTTCAGTTAGTCATATATGGACTCTGGACTGCTTGATTCAAGTGCTAACAGATTGTTTTACAGCTCCTTCAGTACAATATAAATGCTACGGGCAAAAAAAAACAAACCGTAAACCTGAAGAGCAAAGCTTCTCCAGACTGGAGTTATAAAACACAGGAAACTTTGCAATAATTGGCATAAAGTAATTGAATACTGTTTGTTAATGCTCTGAAGAGACAAATGCTTTCCTAACAAACCAAACATGCTGATACTTCTTTAAGGACTGTCAACTCTCTCTGCCAAAAAACTACATTCATTCACCTTGAAGAATGAAACAAGGGCACACTCTAGAGCCTGGGTGTGATGTCTCATGTGGTTAATTTTTTTTTGGTTTTACCCAGACAAGTTACAGAATTGAAGCTCTAAGTTATAATGGCATTTTGCCTGAGTTTATCTATAGGAATGAAGGAAGATGGCAGAAAGAAGTTAAAGAGATGGGATAAAAACTCAATTCATGCCACCATGGTCACCACTGCAATTCCATCTTGGAATAAATCATTAGAATATAAAGATAGAAAGAAAGTATATCCACACAAAGTAATCCCACTGATTTAAAGAGACAGACAGCTTTAACTTAACACCGCTAGTCGGACATTCACATGTGGGTATACGTGAGCGTTCAAGTGTCATGCAAGCCTCCCTTGCCCCATAGCTCTCCCTAGGGCTGGTCACACTGGACCCAGCACCACCACTATGCTTCCCATCGCACTTCGCCCAACGTCAGCGTCCAGCTTGTGCCATCCTGCTGTCCAAGCAGCTCAGGCACTTCTGCCTCGGGAACAAAGGAAGCCTGGAAAGATCACAGAATCACAGAATGGCCTAGGCTGGAAGGGACCTTAGCGATCATCTAATCCAACCTCCCTGTCATGAGCCGGGACACCTCTCGACTAGATCCACAGAGCTCTGCAGGACAGCATCTGGCTCCTGACTTTTTTTTAATCTCTTGCTACCAAACTCAATCTCTTGAGCTATGATAACGGCTTACTCCAAAGGAGATAGAGAATTTTGTTTTGACTTAAAGGACCTTTGTATTTAGACCCTTGGTGATCAACCAGACTCTTAAGCAGATGTGGATAAAGTTACAATGTGCATATGAACAAACAAGCGAAAACCATTCTTTTAAAAGCCCTGCCAAAAGGGTAAGTAAGGCTCAACAGAAACAACACACAGATGTCAGGAGGGAAAAATAAATAACTGTAATGGCTCATGGCCACATGCAAAATGTGGCTGTATTTCCCATGGGCCTCTCTCTCTCTGATCCCACTGTGCTGAACCAATTTCAGTCTAACAAGCCAAATGTACTGCTCAGGAGTATCTAGTGATTTGCCCATCATTTTAAGATAATGTTAAAGAAAAAAAAAAATGAAAAAAAAATATTTCAATATCTCCCAGAAGCATAAGGTCTCTAGTGATTTTTTGTTGTTGTTTTTATTTGTTTTCATGGATTCTCTTCTGGGTTGTATTGGTTTTGGGGTGAGTTATTTTTTTACCAAATGATTAGTGTAGAGGACCCACAGAGAGGAAGAGCGAGCAGAAGATAAGTGCTGAGGAAAGCAGGTACTTTGGCATGGAATGAGAAAGAAACATACACACACAGATGGTCTAGGAGATGGTCTCAATACAACCTGAATTTGAAAAGAGGTGAAAAGGTGTAAGCAGCAGAAGATAAAACTACCCCGGCAAACACTGTTAGGGAAGAGATGAAGCAGAACATATCCATGTTTGGAGGAAGAAGCTGTAAAAGTATCCAGAGGAAGCCTGAAATGAGCACATGTCTGTTAGGATAAGGGCCCATGAAAAGCCATTTCTCTTTCTTGTTGCTGCCCTGAGCTCTCCTGTGGGAGTTAAGCAGTTTCAGTGAAACAGTGCAGAAAAAGATAGCAATTTGCTTTTGAAAATAACTAAATTGCACCCGGCAGCTAACCTGCTAACCAAGGAGCCAGGAAGAGGGAAATGCCAGGACATGAAGAGTGTCTAGGGAGAGGCACGCAGTGGTACCCCACGGCCCACGTGCTCACATCCAGCAGCAGAGCCCACAGCCTGCTCCTGCCACATCAGCTCGACTGCTGGACACAAGAGAACCAAAAGCATCTGAGGAACCAAAAAGCACCCAAGGAAAGGGGAGTATGCAGACCACGTGGTGAGAGTCTGCAGAGATGCTAGACCACAGCAAGCAGTTGTAAAGACCTCTGTGCTGTGGTCAAACCACATTTGCTGCCACTCCACCCCTCCCTCTCAAATACCAATTAATCATAAGGAACAGAGCCTTTAGTCTAAATCTTGATTTGTTCCCTAGCTTAACATCTTTATATCACCTTGAGGACCTTTAAGGAAGACCAGACCTGCAAGCAGAGGCTGTCCTGTAAATCACAAGCTTAAAGCCCACCTGAGGAAGAATACCAAGAGGCAGTACTCCAAAGGGAAAGGTTTTTTCTTGTCTACTGTCCTACACTGCCACTACAGGATCTCGGTTGGCCATACTGAAGAAAGCAAACTGTAACGGCTCAGCATCACCCATGTATTTGCAGTCAGCTGTTGCTGCATTGTAAATAACACTCCAGCAGATGGCACAGTGAAATGACTGGATGAGAGACTGGACTGGGGCCCGCCCCAAGAGGGGAGAAACGTGGAAGATGGCTTTGCTCCAGCCACAGCATTGTTCCTGCACAAAAACTCAACTCAGGCTTGCGAGAGAGGACACCTCTTCTGGAAACGGTCAGGCGCCCACGCTGACTGCTCAGGGAAGTCCTGTTTGCTTCAAAATTTACAATAGGTAAATTCTTCTGGGTCAAAAAGAAAAAAAATCAGATAGCCCGCCTGGACAACAGCCAAAATGTTGCTACTTGTTCTAAGCCCCTGTATTTCGCTGGAAGAATCTGAGGTCAAACTGTTTAAAAATGGTGAGGTAACTGGGATTTTCCAAGTGAGGTCAGCTAGATGACATTACGGTTGACACTAACACTGATGCATACAGGACCGAGAAAAGGTCTCTGCATCTGCCTTTCTTGTGAGTTCTTTACCTTCTTCTACTGCTTTCAGTCTCTACTGAAGGCATGTATGGCCCAGGAGCACAAGTATCTACAGGTACTTGGTATATCACTTTCATCTCAGTACTCATTTCCATAAACAACCCACAGGAATGAGACTAGCTCTTCATTTTCATCTCTCAAAAATCTGGACCTGTTTCAAGAATTTCTTCAGTTCCCCAAGGGGCTATGACCAATTTTCTGTCTTAACAGGATTTAAGAAAAAATAGCGATGGATTTTTAGTGTGTTAAACTGGAATTATACATAAAGATGGCTGCATGGCCATAAGAATAGGTGGTAGAAGGAAATGATATGAGGATAAACCATAAATTACTCCTCTATGCGAGTGATATTTGTTTATCTGTAAGTATACTCATTCTCCTGCAAATGCAAAAAAATGGGAGTGGGGGAAGAAGTCAGGGAAGGAGAAGCATTCATTGTGTTCTTATGTCCTTTTAAAGTCACATCAATTAGATTACTACGTATTATTTTCTGTATTTAATTCACTTAGAAATATTGTAGCAAATAGGAAAGCACAGATTAACTCATTTGTTTCCAGGATTCACTGCCTTATGTCCATAAATGTTCAAAGGCTGTACTTCTAATTGCTGGCAGACCCACATAACTCAGGAAAATTTCTTAGTAGGAAGAAGAGTGGAAAAGGCAATGAGAATTTGGATTCCAGTTATGTACAATCTCCACAGTCATTAAGAACATCTACATGCTTAATTTTATTTAATAGCAGCAGACTGCATAAGCTAAATATTTACAGAAAAGCCTTGGCTGGATCAGGGCTTTAACCAAACACAGGACAGACAAATGACAGAAGGAAGAGAGATGAGCGAGAAGCCTGTGTTGATGCTGTGAGCCTACAGCCCCTTCCAGCTCTCTTTTCTCTGGTTCCAGTGCCTGGAGCCTGAGACCATTCATTCTCTTAACTTCCTCTTGTGTACACCAACCACATCAAAGGTGGAAGAAATATTTTTTTTTAATATTCTGTTCATAAAAAATGAGAAGACAACTAAAAATACCCCAAACAACTGAACGGTTACTGTCTCTAGACATGTTTCCTGGTGATCAAAAGTGCTTTTCAGCAAAAGTACTCATTAAATTCTGAACCTATTTTAACTATGTAAATAAGCCATAAAATAAAATAAAGAGACTCAAGTTATAGTAGGGCAATCTATAGAGTAAGTTATCAGCTCTGTAGCAATACATGGAGCACCATCTGTGTTCCAGCACATTTGCTATCTAGTAACCTAACACCTTCTGAAGTGCAAAAAGTAGCGCAGGTATTTATCCCCTGTCAGTGCACTGGATTCATCAAAAGTAAGTCTGGTTCTCCCTCGAATCTCTGCATGCAGGACTAAAGCACAAAAGACTGTTGAGATGTGATTTTTGTGTCCTGTTGAATAAAGCACCATCCACCTACTAGAGAAAGGCAGAACAGAACTGAAACAAAGTAGGTGACGAAGGTGAAAGCTGGTGATTACTAATATCTGAAAGTTTTCTAGGTTTTAGGATGTATCTCCCAATCACGAATGAAACTCAATGAAGGACACTCCACAAACAAAACCCAAACAACTCGAAACACAAAAGCAGTCATACCTACAGAAATTCCCTATCCCACATCCAACAGTTAAGCAAAAAATAACTAACTAGGCAGGCTCTGTGGCACAGTGGATTTTTACCTCAATTTGATGGGATCACTCTGTGAACTTCTCAGGCTCCACTGTGCTGCCAGTGGGATACACAGAGGGATGCTGCAGGAGCTACAGCCTAGGGCTCTGTCCCTTCCCTCAGCCACAGGCAGGGGCAGTGGGGGGACACTGGCCTTTGCCACAGCCTTTCAATGGGGTGTCACACCCAACTGCGCACTGAAGCCTTTGGGCTGACGTGGTAGCCTTGGCCAGATGGTCCCTGTCTCGGGTTGAACTTGAGGGGGTGTGTGGGCCCAGGTGAGCTGGCTGGTAGTGGGACCCCAATGGTCCCCTTGGAAAGGAAGGAGGGTGGTATCTGTAAGAGCAATATCTGGTCCTAGATTTCCATTTGGAATTTGCTCTATCCAAAATAACAAACCTATGCTTATAAATAGGCTGCAAGTACATCACCTCCAATCACAGCACAATGCCATCAGCAGGCCCACATCCGTATTTTGACCATTACATACATCCTTTTGTGGTTTGCAGGCTGCTATTTCTAGGAGCGCCGCAGGCAGTGATTGCGGCATTTACCTGATCAGCAGATTAAAATAGCAGCTGTGGGCAATGCGTGCAACAGTCGTGTTCACAGCATCTGACTACATCTGTACACTTTGCAGTGCGAGGGTTTTTGTATTGCTTGAATCAACACCTACTGATGGCAGTGATACTCCCTGAGGGAACATGGTTACCCTAAATAGCAGGGAATTTAAATAACTGTATCTGAATATAGAACTGAATCAAAGCTGCAAACATAGTGCCCTCTACAACTTTAAAGAACATGTAAAAGGGTATCCAGCTAAAGAGGTTTCATATGGCATTTTCATTTGCCTTAGTCAGGGTTGTGTGATAACACGAAAAACGCAGATGAGCAAGAGGCTGAGACAGAATCAAGCACATGTAGCAAGATTGTAGCAACTTGGGTTAGTACGGACCTGGGAAACAACTTTTTAAAGCAAGGGATTACTGGAAGTCAATTAAGAAAGTGAGGAAAAAAATCCTGCTGGCTATTAATCACTTCTGCTCTGCTTAAGTAGACATAAGTTAGGTCTAAACAAGCTGCCCTTCTTATGTGATAAATGGCTGTGCCCTGCAGATACATTTGTACAGGTCCCAGAAGCTGTTAGCATGCAACTTCCCTTGTACCAACCCTTCCTGCCTTGCTCCTGGACTAACTGCTATGTAGACTAAATTCAAGAGCTGGCGCACTGGAAGTTAGTTTTTCTGGTCAGCTTCCACATCAGGTTGCTCTTGGCTCTACTATCCATTCCTCCTATTAACTGAAGCCACTTAGAGGATGATGAATTCTGGCTGATTACTCAGGCCAAAGTAGCAGCGTACCTCCTCAATATGCTAGCACATAGCTTTGTTTCCCAGTTTCACAACCACTCTAAGAAAACAGGATCTAAGATGAGCAGAAGTAGCTTACCTGTTCATTTTCAGTCAGTCTTGTTTTGTTATGGATGTCAGATGTAACCAGGTTGAATCCGTGTTTCTCTGATAAAATTCTCAAAAGCAAAACCACAGTTCGACTCCCACACTTGCCGACTCTGTTGTAGATCACCTGGCTGGGGAAAGGAAGTACCTAAATGAAGATTGAAAAAAGCAGAGTCATTATATTGTTGGGTTTTTTTTTTTTGTTTCTGTGTACCTCTGCATCACAGCATGTTTTGAACATAAACCAACAGATATGTACAGGAGAATTTATAGGACCCTGCCAGGTCAGAAGCATTCACTTTCACCAGCAAGCCAGAAGTTCTTTAGAACAGAAATGCAGAGCTCAGGATGGGTGGCAACCTGAGGTTTCGCCTTCTCGATCCAGTTTAATGTAACAATGCAGATTGGTAGCTACTCCAGAATCATTAAGCTGCTGCTGATGCCTTCTGGTGAAAATGATGATGGACTTAGGCTTGCTGCTTGCAACATCAGTGCAAATAATCAGTTTTAGTTGACCACCTCCCATACAAAGAACAGAGGGAAGTGAATTTGCACTACAGTTTGGCAACTCAAAGTGAAGTTGACATAATGCAAGAGGAATGCTTGAATTACAAAACTTCAGTAGAAAAAGAAAAAAAATCCAAACAATCAACAGTTATATAAAGCTAAAATTAATCACCTATTTCAAATTCAAATATAAACATGAATCTTGTAAGGAAACTCAGAGAGCTAATCATGCCACTGGTGAGGTATGCACTGGTGGAATAAAAAGCATCAGGGGCCAAAGCTGGCCTGGAGGACAATTGGCACAGTCTAGTCACATCACTGAACCTCAAAACAGAACCTGCCATCTTCAACGTGCCCACTGGGAAGGGTCTCCATCCCATGCTAACTTTTGTGCCACGCTCTGCTCCCCAGGAAATCAGAACAAGCGAGTAGTAATTCACTATCTTTAAGTACGTCGGAGCCAGCCTTTTTTTGTTCCTGGATAATGTCCACAGGTTACTCCTTCTGTAAAAGGTATTCTAATGCTGCACTAGACAAGTATGTGGTGTATCGCACAGAGCAGCATCATCTAATAATATAGGCTAAGAGGCATCTCTTATGCATATATGGTACACACTTATGGGAAGGTCATCCTTCTGTCATGACAATGGGCCCAAAATGCTTCCTGATACAAGGCCCGCACCCTGGTTCCAGGCAACAGGTGTTCAGTGCAAGGAATGGCTCACGTGCCAAAGCAGTGGTGTATCTCAACCTACAGTTACTTTTGCTACTTATGCAATCACGCTCTCCCAGCGGAAAGATTTCTAAAATAAAAGCAGTCAGATGAAGCACATGAGCTTCTGACACTTTTCACAGCAATTGAATAGCTAATAGCTCTTCAATAGGGAAGCAAAATGATTCCTCGGGCAACATTTTAGATTATTTCAAAGAGGACCACAAACCAGAACAAAACAAAAAAATTAAAAAGGAAAAATCTGGATTCCTTTATATATAAACAGAACATATCAGCACTTTGTTATCAGTGTTACATTTCATGACCAAAAGAAAGTGACAATTATTGCCGGTTGTAATGTGTAGGATATCCTTCATTGCAACATGAACATGGAAGCTGTCATTTTCCAAACATTCTCCAAACTGGGGAAGGGGTAGTTATCTGGTGGTCACAGCCTCAGTTAAGTTTTCCAAGTTCCAGGACATCACACCTTCTGATTCAGTAAGTAAACGTGGGCCTCCCAAGGCTCATATAAAACCAACATAACACATCATATCTTACTATTCAGGACCACTTATATTAAGTTTTCTATGAGAAACCTAGCCCCCTTATTTCTTATCAATCCTGCCTTCAGAAGTCTTTCTTCCTACGAAGTGCAAAAACTCATCATCCAAAGGTGATGAATTTAACATCTCTACGTTACAGCTGTAGCTAACTGTGGAGGTTGACACTGGCTGGATGCCAAGGTCCCACCAAAGCTGCTCTATCACTCACCCGGCTCAGCTGGACATGGGAGAGAAAATATGATGAGAGCCTTGTGGGTCAAGATGATAGGGACATGGAGAGATCCATTCACAAATTACCATCACAGGCAAGACAGACTCAACTTGGGGAAAATATCAAACAAGTCAGAGCAGGATAATGAGAAACAAAACCAAATCTCAAACCCACCATTCCCTGGCCCTTTTCTTCTCAGGCCTAACTCAACTCCTGATTATTTCCTCCCCCTGAAAGGCTCAGGATGATAGGGAATGGCGGTTGTGCTCCTTCCTCCTCAGGGGGAGGACTCTTCACACTCCTCCACTGCTCCAGCATATGATCCCTCCCATAGGAGACAGTCCTCCTTGAACTTCTCCAACACAAATCCTTTCCACTGATTCTTCACTTTCCACTAGTTCTTCACTAATTGCTCCAGAGTGGGTCTGTTCACAGAGTGCAGTCCTTCAGGAACAGACTGCTCCAGCATGGGTCCCCATGGGGTCACAAGTCCACCAGTAAACCTGCTCCAGTGGGAGCTCCTCTTTCCATGGGTCCACTAGTCCTGCCAGGAGTTTGCTCCAGCATGGGCTTCCATCAGGGCCACAGCCTCCTTTGGGAATGCACCTGCTCCGATGTGGGATCCTCCATGGGCTGTAGGTGGACATTTCGTCCACCATGGGCTGCATGGGGACGGCCTGCCTTACCATGGTCTTCATCACAGGCAACAAAAGAATCTCTGCTTCAGCACCTGGAGCACTCCATTCCCCTTTTTCTTCAATGACTTTGGTCTCTGCAGAGCTGTGTCTCTCACATGTTCTCACTCCTCTCTCTAGCCACAGCTACCGTTCCACTGCAGGCTTTTTTTTGTCTCCCTCTTCAACATGTTATCACTGAGACACTACCATCATGGCTCATGGGCTTGGCCTTGGCCAGCAGCAGGTCCGTCTTTGAGCTAGCTGGCATTGGCTCTTTTGGACACAGGCAAAGATTCTAGTAGCTTCTCACAGAAGCCACCACTGCAGCCCCCCGCCATCAAAACCTGCCAAACAAATGCAGTGCACTAACCTTTTCCAAAACAACTGCTAATGACATCTGAAAGTTCAACATGTTAACACATTTTATGACGTGGATTATAACACCAGGGACATCAGCATGAAAGATTTTATTATGCAAGAGCTTACACAAGCTGTATTCTGGATTGTTCCCTTTTTGATTTATGTCTTTGTGTAACAAAAACCAGCATCAGTATTTGCCACAGCCCTGCAGCACTATTCGCACACCAACACTGTGACTGTAACTTGTGGAATAGGAGTTTCTCCTCTGCTTAGAGAACACATTTTGCATACTTTGCTGTGCAAGTATGTCAAATTCTTCAAGAGAATTGCTAAGCTGATGCTTACAAGTGCCCATGAAAAAGCAAGGGCATACACAGCACGTGCTTGACTAGCATCCTGGAAATGCGATAAAAGATGAGAGTTTGCAGAACTATAAAAACATTTTAAAATGCTTCATGTTTATTATAACTTCTTGGATTTTCATAGCAGAGCTGCACTTTGCGATACAGCAAGCAACATTTTTTCTTCATTGTACTTCCTTCATTTCAAGTGGAATTTTGCTGCACTCGGATCACATTCCAGTTGTACCAGATTATTTGATCCAGTAACTTCAGGTGAATCTTATTAATATCATTCTTTAAAATAAACTAAAATTAAAGCAGGACTTTGTAAAGTCTCTATTCTAAGTACAAACAACTTTGCCAGTAAGAAAAAATGACAGTTGCTACCAAGTTTGGCCAGTTCTCACCTTCATTTCTGAAACCACCTTCTTACATGGCACAATTCTGTTCTGCACACAAACAATAACCATGGCAACTCCCAATAAGAAACCATAAGCAAATACTGCAGATAGAGAAAACTGAAAAAAGGGCTATTATTTTCAGGCAACTGTTTTGCTCAAAGGAGGCCAATATATCAATGTCCTGATTCAGTAAAAATCTGAATGCACTTAGATAAAATAGGGCAGGATTCAAGATAAACACTACTGCTCAAAGCTCACTTCACAAGAACACAGTCATTAACGGTGATCAAAACTTTACTTGCAGCGCGGCTGAACACGACTAGGTTTAGGGATGCACTCCTGAAGCTCAGCTCCTGTTTCACCTGTTTACGTCACCGCTCCACTCACACTCCCTAAATGCACCCGAGGGTGCGCCCGGTACACAAAGCCATGCGGCACACAGGCTTGTGGTACATAAGCAAGTATTTGTTCAATGTGACCACTTTCCTCAGGATGCTGTAAATTTGCTTTCTGCATTGTAGAAAATGGTTAACTAAGTTCATAGAAGACAAAATACCTTTTTCCAGAAACCTGAGTTTGTGTTAGGAAGATCTAGAAATGTAAGAGATCAAAAACTTGTTCAAAGAGGGACTTACTTCTCTTCCTCTTTACGATACTCACAGCAGACTAACTCAATATAAGAGATGGTGGCAGACAAGGTACTTGAAAAAAAGGCTCCTGTTACATTAGCAGAAACAAGATGGAAAATAGCAGTTGGAGGTTTACAGAACACTAATTGGATTACATTTTATTTTACAATGACAGTATGTATCATGTAGACTGACTTAACTGCTGAGGTGATGCTCTGGCAACATGACACTCACATAACAATATACACAACTTCAAAATAATTACAGAGTGACTTTATTGAGCACTGCATCAAAGCCCAGAGGTAATATAAACAATTCAAACATGTAATTCACTTTCAGGTTATATGAATTAGTACTTACAGCTATAAAAAAGTAAAACCCACTGTATAATTACAACAGCTCTCTCCAAGGGTGTGCAAAATTACACAACAATTTACCTGTCATTTCAAACTGAGGTTTTTTTCTTTTGCTCTGCAGTTAAAGATGTTAAGAACTGATGTGAATGAAATAGGAGAAGAAAGTTAAATGAATTTGTATTACAGATGACTGTCAAGTAGGTCTGCAGGGTAGTTCTGCCAGGCTCAGGAAGGAAGCTGTTTCTCAGGTAGCCTGACAAAAGCCAGGCTTCCATCTCTAGCAGTGGCTTTGTCTCCAGGTAAACCTCTGCACCATTTAAAAAAAAAAACAAACCTAGGCTGGATAATTACATTGTGTCAACAATGTAGGGATTCATTCCACTTTTACTGAGCCAAATCCAGTCTAATTTTGCCCATTTGCCAAAAATTTCCCATCCCAGGTACAATGTGCCCAGACAAATACCTGATGTAAGAGATACATGTTCCCAGAAAGCAATCCATTATCTTCACAACTTCTGCAAGTAAGTGACCCCGTCCTTACCCATGAGAGGGGCCAGAAGTGAGTGCCAGAACTGGCTCCTTCTTTCTGGGAAGACACTAACCTGTGGTCAGATAGTGCTCCACGTTTATGAGATGAACAAGGCCAACCAACACAGACAAAACTGGTAAGATTGTGAAAGCAACAGAACATTTGCTGACACCACACATCTCCACATACCACCACATCTTCCTAGCGCAATCTCTCCATTTTTCTTCCTGTCCAACTGAGACAGCATTTTACAAATGGCTTACTGGGTCCAAGCAATAGACTGTTTCATGCACAGGTGGTGGAAGATGCTTGTTAGGCACCTGCAAACCAGAGCACTAGCAGCAGTCCATTTCTTTACAAGTATCTCTCCTCCTCCAGCGCCCCCAAAGATTGCATATGGGACATTGGAAGACACATCACTGCCTGATGCCTGAAGAGTTTCTTACACAACCCGCTATACCAAGAAATTCCATTATGTATTTGATTTTTAGCTCATCTTCTACCATTTCCAGAGAATATCCATTCTCACATTGTGGGTTTCGTGAAGGCAGATCAGATAATTACATCATCAGCTTTGAGATCTTCTCAGATTCATTGGATGCCTCTTTTTAATTGAGGTTTGTCACAAGCCTGCCATGGCCTGTTTAAAGGCAAACTCTAAAGACACTAAGAGATAACATATTCCAAATCTAACTTCATGAATTGCTGCACAAAATCTCATTCAAATCAAATATCAACTAATAACTAATATTCACTTTTAAAGAAATTACAGTGAAGAATTGCTAACACAAAGATACGTCAACAGAAAATACGACTGAAAGATGGAAAAGAGAGACTACGACTCCTAGTTAGCCTCCTTCTTGAGCTAAACTACACAGATTCAGTTATGTCAAGATCCACCTGTAAAGCGTAGTGACGCTGGACAGAGATGAGCTTCTGGAACTGACCAACTCTAAAGCAGACCAGACAGTGTGATCTCTGTGGGTCACTGAAAATACACTAGAAACCACAAGGAAGGTAAGGATGAAGCACTAAAAACAAGGCATAAGAAGAAACAGAAGATTCTTCTGTTTCATCTTCATTAAGCAACTAATTTAATTGAAAAAGAATGACTTCCCCCCATCCTGCCCCAAACAATGCATTTCATCTGTTTTGCAGCTGACATTTGGCAGACGAAATTAAAATGTGTTCTCTAATGATTCAACATCCCTAAGAACCAAAATAAATTGAAAACATAAGCATGGAGCACAAGCAGCAAAAAGAGACTAGTTGTAGACACAGTCCTCCAACTTATTAAGACTAAAGAAAAGCATTAATTTGAAGTGTCTGCCAAAGCTAGTGGTTCCTAATGTGTTCCTGAGAAAGATTCCTTGCCAAAGAGAGTGCAGACCCAGGTCTATTTCAGGTATATGAAGTTACAGCAAGGTTCAAATCCAGCACATGCACACAAAGAGTCAAACAGGTTGGTAAAGAGCAGCTGCTCTGCTCAGCAGTTTCGGGTGGTCACCACTGTTAGGGTAGCCTCTGCAGGTGTGAGCAGGACCCCCGGCTCTCATCACTCAGCAACACTCCCGGTGTGCAACAAACAGCAGCTCCAGCTCCTCTCAGGGATGAAGCAGTTGAGAGGGAATCACCGTGCCAAACAGATAATTGCCTGGGAAGGGTGTACAACCAACATTTGCTAAAAGAAGTATTTTCCTCCCACCCTTTCTTAACACAGAATGCTTTGCAACCTCCTCTTCATTCTTGCTTTCCTCTGCAGTTTGCAACTTGTTCACCTCTTCTGGCACCAAAACTAAATATATAGTGCTGTATCTCGTCACCCGAGTCCCAAACAGAACTGAACAGCTAACCTCCATATGTTGCAGATATCCCTTTTAAATACCTCTGAGGATAGCATTTAGAAGAATCAAAGCATATGGGCCTGTTGCTGGTATAGAGAGGGGTGCAGAACGTAAAGCCATCACTCTTTTTCTACTTTATCCTACATGAGTGTGTGTAGGTTACAAGAGAAAAAGAACACGAAGACTCCCATTAGTTTTCTTGTGAAAAGCAGTATTTTCATTTCTTACTTCTGAAGTCCATCACATTGTGGAAGTTGTCTTACTGGTATACACCTACCTCCTAACAAGAGATAAATGATGTAAGGACATGGTTCACTGACACCAGTGTTCATTAAGGGAAGTAGCATGAATTTAGATAAATCAAGAATTTTTAATTACCCAGTTTTCCACTGAAAGGTTTTCCATGCAATATCAAAAACCTCTTAATCTGCAGAATGTGTGCAAACCAGATTTTATCTCCAGAGCAGCTTCACATCATACATATATGTATCTTGGACCTGTAAAGTTTAAAGCAGCTGTTTTTCTTCCTGAGCCCAGGGTTTTGTACACTCTGTGATGTGCTCAGAACACACTGGCACAATTATTCTGTTTAAATAGTAAATCCTATCATATCCAACCCACATGTTTATATTGGATACTTACAAAATGAGAGATATTAAGTAGCTAAGTCTGGTTATAAAACTTTATAATACATCACGGCATTGGTGTTCCCTTAAGTAATCTAACTACCTTACAGTAGCTTCTATCTTTCCAGTGCAATACTCATTAATTCACCCTGGGAGCCAAAAATATTGGATTTGAATGTGGTGAGTGGTAGACTTCATAATTTATTCCTCTGTACTCACTTGTCTTTCTTCACGTTAAGGTTTAACCCTTTTGTACACAGTGTGGTTGACTATCTATTAAGCAGCAACTAGTGCAACAACTCCTGATTTCACTGCTGCCTAGAATTTGTCATACTGTGTTCCAGTTTGCCCTCCTGCCCTTTACTTTAGGCCCCCTTCAGTAATTCCACATTTTAGTTTAATGTCTCCAGTGTGCTTGCCTTTTCCAGTGCACTTTGTGCAGGCATTTTAAGTCAATTGCAGTAGGAAATAAAGGTTGTTTATAGCTGTAACTGGATTTTAATTTCTAAAATAGGCCAGTTCTGCTGGACTGTAACCCCCCCACACACACGTTACTGATGGGCTGACTCTGAGGCACTCTCACTCCACATGCTCAGAAGAACTCAAAGGGATTGAATCTACGTCACAGCTTCTGCAGGTATCAGACTGAAATCTAGTTCATGACAACGTGTCACCACCTGAAAGGAGCAACACCGAGAAGCACCTCCAGGAAGCACAAAGTGCTGCTGGCCAACTCTTCCAGCAGAGCCAGCACACAACAGAAAATACTAATGTCATCTAAAATTACTCAAAGTCCCAGAACACCTTCTTCAACTGACCATAGTCCATGTCTGAGTCACAAGTGGATCCCGCAGTGTTGGAGATGCCACGTGTTGGCAGCAATAACAGACAACACTCAGCCTCAAGTGCTGCCATTTCACCCTTCCGCAGTCTGAAATTATTAATTTAGCTTGCTCAGGCAAACCAAACCTCATTTGCAGGACTTCTCGCCATTTCAATGGAGGGAGCTTCTCCCTGCATCTACTCAAAATCCCCACCGGTGCCAGCAGCACAGGCCTTCACACTCTCCCAGGATGCCGGGGTGTCATGGGTGCTCTCTTGAGAATTACCTATTCATACCCGCACCACCTTGTCCCTTCATTACTCATCTGCACTTCTCCATCTGAATTACCAAGACAGTACCACCCTCACACGGACTCCTTCAGCCCTATCAAGACTCCCCTGTTCTCTTTGCCTGATGTTTTGACTCTACTGTTGACCACTCATAGGTGAGCTCACAATCTCACTTTAAAATAAAGCTCACAGCCCTTATCAGAGTAATTCACCACTGTTTGCTGAACCACACTTTATAGTTTTGTAAAGCCTGAGTACTGCTAGGACGTATGAGTATGTCTCCAAAATCATGGGGTTTTCAAAATAATACCAGCACTATTTATTTAATTTTTTTTTACAATTTTGCGAATCTCCACAGTGTCCCAAGTTTCAGGTTTTCAGGTGTTTTTTTCTTCAAACATCATAGCTAGAAAAAAATACAAACTTCTTTTTTTCAGGTCAGCTGAGATTCCTTCATAACCATTTAATGGTAAAAGCTTAGGACTTAAGAATAGCATCAACAAATATAAGACTTGTGGTAAAATCATGAGTGTTTCTCAACTGAGTCACAAGGCTTAGCAACATCAACCAAATCAGTTGGTCACTTTCAAAAGACACCCTTGTCATGCTACTTCTATCCAGAGTGGCAGACCTTTGTTTTTCCACTGAAGGTTTAGGTCATCCAGACTCAGCTGTAATTAGACTTCAGTATTACAATCTAGCACTTCCTAATAAAAAGATAACAAAGGTAGCCACAATTGAGTGGTTATGACCTGCTTTTATGTTCTGTTGGTTTATGAATACCTTCCTATCACGGAAAGAAGGCAAAGAGGGTAATGTATTGGATAGCTGGAAATTTAGAACTGTAAACGGTTAAGAGATAGTCACTGTGAGATAATCCACATGGATGCTTTGCAGGTGAAGGAAATCAACTCAGAATGGTTTATGTCCTAAATTTCAGCGAAAACACAGAGCTCTACTAGCTTAAAAAGTGGGGATGCTAATGGTAGGTTGTTTTTTTGTTTCAGAAGTAAACCCCGAGGTTCCAAAATCGGTGGTATCGGAATTTTTCTATTTTGTGTAACAGTGGGTAGGCTGCTGTGTTAATGCCAGAGGCAAGCAAAATTCACCTTTAACTATGCACTCAGCCTGACAATTAAAGTAGAAACCAAAAGATGAAATATCTTCCAAGCACCTTTGAAATTCGATGGATGAAAAATACAGGCTACAGTCATTTGTAAAAACTGCACCCCTGTTGTCTCTCGAAGTCATTCAACACTGAGAAGCTGAAAACGTCAGGCTTAGTAAAAAGGCAATTTACTACTGTTGAAACTTGTGCAGGATGTCACAGCAAGCACAGCCTCCCTCACGGATTTATCTTCTTGTGACAGGCTACCTGGGTTTCATTTCCCAAGTCTCTTTGTACTGTCCATTTATTATTTTCCACCCTCTCCACATATCAACACCTTTACTGTACATGGAAGAAGAAGTATTAAGAAGTAAGTAATCATCATCTCTACTTTGGAAAACAACAGGATAAAATAATTTCTTGTCCTAAAGATTCTTGATCCATAAAATAACTTGAAGAAAACAAACAGAAATTAGTATTCAAGTACTATTCAAATATTTTTCCATTTGACCCATTTCACACTAATAGCACAGAATCAATTTTAGCTTTTGGCAATATCTCTGTAATGCTAATGTGCTATATCATTAACCACCTGTAGCTTCAACAGGATCCCAACTGATTATAAATAACAGACATTGGGGAAAGCTGGAAAAAAACAGGATTTTTCTTCCCTCGAGATATTGTCATTTACAAGGAAAGAGAACATAACATAATTATTTCAAATATTTTTACAACTATTTTACACCACCTTTAATAAACTGAGGGAGTTTGTTACTGAGCACAGTACAACAGTACTTCAAACTACAAAAGGGATCTTTGTGTTTAAGGTACTTACTGAATTCTCTTTAGTACTTAGATTTTATCACCCAGTATCGAGTCTGGTAACCACAGGAAATTACTTAAGCTATTTTAGCATTTCTAAAATCTGATAATTTTTGCTGGCTGAAAATTTTCACACTGCACAATCATCTCATAAACAACCCCTCATTTTACAAGCAGGACACAGCATTTTAATGACTGAAATCTCATGTTACTCTGGCCTGGATGGGTTGCTTCAAAGATTATCTATCTTGTATTTTAGAATAGCTAACAGAGAACTTCAACTCTACCAAAAACACACACATTACTATTCATGCTCTTAAAATCCCTAACAAGCATGCATCTAAAAGTGATAAATCTTGCTTGGGTCTTGGTTTGTGGGGTTTTTTTGTTGTCGTCGTTTGTTTGGGGTTTTTTTGGTTTTTTATTCTTTTGATTGGTTGTTTTGGTTTCTTTTTTAAACCACCACTTCATCCCTAACAAATCAATCACTTAAGACCGTAGAGTGCTGAAGGGGTAAAACCATGATCTTGGCTTATCTTAGTACTCTTAGAATAATTGGAAAATATAAAGGTGACACGAATATAAAAACTTAGTGTAAGGGGGGGGGGGGCAATGGTGACATCAACTTTTAGTAAGATTTAAAGTAGAAATAAATTTAAAAAAATACTTGACAACGGAGAGTTAAGAAGGACTGGGTACACTTCAGAGAAACCAAAGGCCTCTCATGGCTTCTGTCTTTCTCCATTATCCCAATCCGTAAGGAAAACATGAGCAATTACCATGTAAGTACTAGGTAAGAACTGAAAGAATGGTGAAACAGTTATTTATCCACTTTCCAGCTTCAAACCAATAAAACACGTGCTAAGCATAGGGCTTTGCTGACACCTAAACAGCTGCCAAAAGACAGTGGTCCATAACAGGCATCCCACGGGGGAACCAGCAAGAAAAGGAGATGAGACCTTGAGAGAGAAGATTGAACGTAATTTATCTGTCTAAGTGTACAGCTCCATTACACACACATATCAGCTGCACCAAAAGAGAGACACATCCTGATGCTGAGAGACATACCCTGATGCTCTTGACAAGTTCTCAGGGGAAAAGCTTTCTATTAGTAACAACAGAAGGTTTGATAAAGACCACACCACTCACCCTCAAAGGTCAGCTTCACCACCTTGGATGGAGGAACAAACCTCAGGAAGTTTTGCTAAGGACATAGCTGGCCCAAACACTGGAACTAAATACACCCATTTTATTTGCTGAAATGCTCCGATATGAAATTTATACCAGAGGAACCCCATCAGTCACTAATGAACATCAGCGTCACGGGTGTTTTTTAAAGTCAGGCTAGCATCATCTACAGGCAGCACTCCAATCTACACAGAAAGGATAAATGAATGATTGCTTTGCAGAAACCTTAAAACTGATATTTTCAAATTCATATTTATAAACCTCAGGAGGTAGTAAGACAGAGATCTGAACTAGGAAATTCAAGTGCTTTAACTTGAAGAGTTAATTTTTACTGACAGAGCAGGAAGTTACATTTGGCTCATCTATATTCCCTTTTTATCTGTCACATACTAACACAACCAAGACCAGAGGTGTTGTGCTCAGGTTACTGGAGGTTGCATCTACCTGCAGAGAAGCACAGACAAATCTGTCTGAGAATACACGAAAATATAAGATTAGCCAATTTCTGGGCAAGTCTCTGGTGCCTATGGACCACAGAGGTGTTGTCCATGCCAGACCCATTACCTTCATACCATGGCACAGCAGCCTGGCAAGGGTAACCACCGCTAATCTCCAGTGGTCTAGTAAGCCTTTACTGGGAAAAGACTTGAAAAGCTGGCTCAACTGGACTTAAACGGAGAACCAGAACCACATGAGCAATGTTCATGTACAGAGGCAAGTAAAGCTTTCCTTCTCCGGTTGCACTCAGAAAATAACTGCTACCATTATTTGAAAAAAATATTCCAGTATCCTGATCTCCTGAGATGTTGTGATGCTATTCTTTTTTCAGAGAACAAGTGCTATTTTCAGTTCTTCCACTGGGGAAAAATGAACAACACATAGTATTAAAAAATAACAAAAAAAAACCAAAAACCCCACCAAAGTTTTGGCACCTAGCCATGACGAAAAGCCAAAACTAATAAGATTTCCAACAAAACACTGGAATGTACTCTGCAAAACAGCTACAGTCTGGTGCATATCAACTGACAGTGGCTTTCCACTACAACTAACAACACATTAGCCATATTAAAAATCGTTCATTTCAACCCTGAGCAATGGATTGTTGTTCATTATGTCAGTTTCTAGTTTTTAAGCATTTTGAAGCAGACACATAAAATTAGAATCTTTTTGCCTCTAAACCTTACTTCCTAAACCTACCAGACCCTCTCATGTTTTCATTTCATCCAGGGCATGCCGTAATTCACTCTGGATGAATATAGCAGACATTAGGAACACTCTGGAGAGCTTCACACAGTAGTGTCATGTAGGACTGACCACAGTTGAATGCGGCAGGGCAAAGGTATGCTGCCCAGGGTAAGTGACTGCCAGCATTGACAGGAACAAATCGAGGGCTTTTTCAGCCATGCATTACATGTACTACTAAAGAAAGCTGCATCATGTCATCTCTGCTTTGTGAAGATCACAACTAAAAACACTATTTGTAATGAAATATTGTAAATGTTACATTCGGGATTAATTTCTTCTGACACCTTTTTATATGACAAATTAAACTATCCATTGACCTTAACCATCTATTAGTTTAAATGTAGAGAGTTAACCAGTCATATGAATAGAGGCTACCTGGAAGATCATAACAATTACAGTGAATTTAGTTTCACTCACACAGGTAGAATTCACAATTCAGAGACGAAGCTGTAAGAGGGTAAATAATTGCACTTACCCCAAAGTGTAATACACAAAACTTACAAAGCAAGATCATCTTCATGCAAAACACGACCTTAAGCAAATACCAGGAACTATCTGCCCTTTTACCAATCCTTGCCCATGTTTTGATTAGAAGAATGAAAAACAAAACAAAAAAAACCTACCCAGAAACAAGCATGCTTGCCTACATGTTATCCAATGGATGGTCAGAATGTGTGCATTCATCTTTATCAATATTTCTATACACATACAAGTATTTCAAAAAGCAAAATACCTGTAACTTATACAAGGCTAGTGCCTGTTATTCCACCAAGCTATTCACCAAGCTTGCAAGAGTGAGGATATTACAGAGGAAGCACAAAACCTTTACTGACTCAAAGTAGCTAATCAAAGAGTACCTACACAACTAATTAACGGTGTAGGTTTCTAATGAGCTGGTCTTTCTCCTGACAACTGAGCTACAGCTGGATGAAGCTGTGTGAACAGAGCCCAAAATTACATGTTTAGATAGGCAAAAGAAATCTTCATAATGTAAACAGGAAAGCATCTGTGTTGGATAAATCTGTCCAAATGCTATTGCCCATTGAAGCATAGTTCCCATCCACAGCACCATTAATTTGTAACACAAAGTTCCTGAAGTAAAAGGGCCAAAATTTGAATAAAATTTTCAAGGTTAAAAACTCTTATTTAGATTACAGCCTTTTCCTTACTGGCACAGCTAGGCACTTCTGAATGCTAATGTAAGCATAAAAAATACAAGTCTGGAAAAATTATTATTGTATACATAATCACAGTATCTCCACCAGCCTTTCTGTTTTGGTGATTTACAAGTAGTAGTGAGAATTCTGCACAATTTGGAAAGGGAACTTTGAGAAAAGGTACACCTTCAAGTGTTGAAATGGCACAGCATAAAAACTTAAAACTCAAGATTTCTACCCAAATACCTCAATAAAATGCTACACTGTTACTACAGAAATAAAGTGAATTTGGAGAAATCAGAACGTGGCTAGGGAACTGTTGGCTGGGGTTTTCTTTGCTTGTTTTCCATTGTGGTTTTTGTGGGTGTTTTTTAATAGCTACTATATAAAAAGAGTTAAAAATAGCATCCTTGTCTGGAAAGACAGAAACAAGATAGTACCAAACCATGTCTTAGAGAATAAACCAACACAGGGTAAAACAAAACAAGACAAGAAACCCTAAATGCCTGCTTACACACCTTCCGCTTCACTAACACATAC
>NW_009710974.1:0-6239 GCF_000703405.1 Apaloderma vittatum | reverse complement strand
TACCCTATCCCATAAAAGGACCTGTTATGCACATTCATAAGCTTTATCCTACTGCTCTGCCTGAAGGCACTGCATCTGCAGGAGAGCTCACATTGTAGGAACTGCTGCCAACAAAAAGGCCATCCTCCCTTGCCTTACTCGCTCTAACTGGGGTGTCTTGTTTTCACGTGAATGTGCTGACAGACAAAACATCACTAAAATCCTGCCTCCCTTTGACTCAATGACAAAATATCCATTAGTTTAATCAAACGAAGATTTAACCCAAGTTACTTACAAACATCTAAAAACTTGGGGAAAACAGTTGGAAAAGCCAGGAGCTGTTGATGTAAACTTAGAGCTGCTGAGTAAACACAAAATTCATTAAAAATCAAAACTGATAAAGCAAGAAGAAAGTAAACACAAAATAACAGCAGCTCACCTTTTGAGGGGGTGGTCCATGGTCATCCAAGTAAGTGGAATTTCCTACAAAAAGAAGAAGGATGGAGATAAACAAAAGTCATCCAATGCAATTTCAAAACTTGCCAATTCATGCTACCAATGTGTATCTATCCCACTGATTCTGTCGTGCCAAATTCAAGGAAAATAAATACCCTCTGCTCTGATTAACAAGAGGAAAAACAAAATTAATTTGTTCTCCCTTGATTTGTGATGAAAAGATTTGATGCACATTGTCATTTTAGCAAAAAAACTAAATGGCTCAAGGCACCTTTAATTAAATAATCACGGCATTCAATTATTTGCATGGCAAAAAACCCGTCAGCTGCATCCTTGTACATTTTAAGCAAGAGAGCAGAGTTAACCAGAAAGATTTCTTCAATAATAAAGTATCAAAGGCCTTAATCAGATTTCAGTTTGATGATGCTGACAAGCATTCACTTATCTCTCCTCTAACCTTGGATCTTTCCCCAACCTCGAAGCTACTTTTTTGTTCCTGAACAGTATTGATGGAATAGCAGATGCATTCCTATTGTATTCTTATGTAATTACACCTGCCCTTTCAAGATGCTTTTATTTCAGACTCAAAAGCTTCAAAGACAAAAACCTAGCTTCTATAATTTTTAAGTGCTCCCTTCTCAGCTAGCTACAAAAAAAAGGCAACAGTTTCAGACTTTTCACCAGTTACTTACAAACACACACTGGTATATAAAATACACCACACACACCTACAGGCTATTTTCTCTGCAACTGTCCTTCCTGAACCCTTCTCCCAAAGGATTAATCACGAGCTCTCCCAACATGTCCCAGCAGAAGGTGAAACGTTTTAGCAAGTCTAAATGTTCCCCTCAGGCCACAAACGTCTCACCTCTCAGCCATCCTCTTACCAGAGACGGCAAAAATACCTCTGCTCTAACTCTTACATCAGCATAGACTGTGAGAATCATTTCTTACAAGTGCCTACTCAATATCCAAACATCGTACAGGGGAGGACTGTAAATACCACTTCCCACTCCATTCCTGGGATGTTGAATGGGCAGCAGATACTACTGGGCAACACAGGCTAATAGGAGTAAAACATAATTTAGTACCAAAGAGCTCCACTCTTGTCCATCTGGCCAAAAGGAAGCTGTGTCACATCATTTTTTTCTGGCACTTCGAAAAACAAAGGGATTTCTGGATCTAGAAGCCAGGAATGAGAAGTTTGTGCTTGAGTGTGATGAATTTCCACATACAATAAAAAGTCAGGGTTACTTTGGATAAGTATTTTGCTTTCAGATTTTTCTATCCTTTTCTAGCATAGGTTACGAGGTTATAAAAGCTTGAGTCAAAATATTTCCAGCTCATCTAAAGGGTAGTCGTAACATTCCAAATTCATTTTGCACGTACCTTGATCTTTGCATGACTACAAAAGCCTGAACAGTAACTTTTCTATGGTCAATGGAATAATCTTCTGGAACATACTAGAAACTCATCTTTCCAGTCAGACAGACTTGAAAATAAGCTTTTTGGGTAAAAGCAGGGTTATCCCTGGGAGGGGAGCAAGGAAAGCTCTGCGAGTGCCTCTCCTTCCACACTCATTTAGGATTTAATTTTCCTGTGGGATGAGGCTCTACTATGTAGTTCAGAGCAACTTCCTTCTCTTTATAAATAAACTGAAAGACTGCCACTGTTGTTGGTAAAAATAATTTTCCAATTGTGTCAGGAAAATGTTTCACATTGATCCAAGCTAAAACAGGTGATGTTTGTTAAAAAGTATTTTTGTTGTGTAGACAAGTTAACACATCAGAAACACCATAAACTTCATAAGAAAACTACTGATTTCTTAAAAAGCAAGAGTAATAAAACTATTTTATAATTGGTATTAAGAAGGATACACTAATAGTAATACATATTTCTCACCTCCCCAAAATGTAGGCAGTTTATGCTTATCCAAATAAAAAGGAATACTAACTATAGATATTGTTTATATTTTTAACAATCCCTTATCATGACCCAACTTGCTGTAGAGGAGGATCTGAATTACAACCTCTTGAGAAAATAGATCATTGCAGTCCTATTTTATACAATATCATATAGAACAACGTCAAGAGTGTCTGAGCTGTATTACGCAAACATTTTTGAGATATAATTTAAAATTAAGGTGTCAATAACTTAAATTTCACCTTTCTGTACCAGTAATCTACATTCTTATTATGCATATTGCATTTTCCTTCCTTTGCAATTTTTTAATGACTAAAATTACACCAAAATATCCCGGCTTTGAACATACAGCCTCTAGATCCCACTTGTGTTAGAAAGTTGTTTTTCTACAGCACAGTCTAGTTACTACTGTATCCACTTAAAAGAGAACAGTACAATGTTGGCCCAGTTCATAAAAGTCTTTTTCATGGTAGCTGCTTGATCAAATCCAGAAGCAACTAACGGCGATAGAGACCAATTGCCAGACTGACAAAATTGATCAAGGAAATTAAATGTACCGATTTGAAACCTAGTCAGAATAACTTACAAATGAAGAACAGAGCAAGAAAAGCTGCAGACTTTCCACCCTCTCTTGAATTGCCCCAAGCACCACGTGCTGAGCTGATCTCCTACTTCTGCTCCTCAGGCACATGAACCGGAGCTGATCTCAGCATCCAGAGCATGCCACATCAATTCCACAGCCTGAATTCTTTTGGGTTCAAGTTTGAAATGAGTATTTGTTTTCAGTAATAAAAGTGAAACCTTTTTTTTCTATGTGATTCATATCATACCCTAAGTGAAAAAAAACAAACCAACAACCCACACTAAAATAACTCAACAAACCCAGCTGCAGTGGAGTGGGGTAGGCAGGCTCCTGGGTGCGCGGGCCAGTTCCTTAACCCTGTGGGCCCCTGCACGTGCTCTCACTGATTGTCGGATCATAGAATTGGGCTTGCTTCCATATTGCTTGCGAAACAGGGGTCTGAACGCTTGCAAGAATATCCTGAAAAACATGTACCTACGTCATACGATTTCTGCAGAAAAGTTGTAGGAAAGATAATGGCTTTCTAACACAAACAGCGGCCATGTAAAGCTTATTAAGCACGATGCCTGAGTTGGGTATTTACAGATTTTAGGACTTCAAAGACAGGATGCTGCTTTCGCATGTAGGGCCACTTTTCTGAAAATACAAGGTTAGTTTAAAAACAAAGAAAAAAAATCAGCATTATAAATATTGTAACCATGGAGAAATACTTAGATAAAGTCAATCTATGTATCATTGCCTACTGATGACAAAGCAGTACAAAAAGGAGTTGCACAATAAAAATCAGGGACTTAGTAATGAACTACTGTTCAACTACTGTTCAACCTCAAGTGTTTACTGTAACTATCAACACAACAAACTCATCTAAAACTGAGAATATTATTATGCAGCTTTTATATGCTCTGGCACAGACAATGTGTTTGACAAGACTAAGCACTACAAGAAGAGAAGAGGCTTTCTGTGGTAGAAATGATAGTGAAGAGTTCATCTTTCCTCATTAAGAATCTAGTCCACTGCCCCAAAGCAGCATGTGTCACTGAATTATTAGGATGACTTCTCCAAGTCTATTAATAAAGCTTTACAAAAGACATTGTTGTTCTTGTCTGTTGTCCAATAAGACATTTCTAGATTTACTTTTCTAGAGTAGTATTTATTCCTTAAAAACAAAACCTTCTGCCTCATAATATACTCTGCCTTCCTGTAAATAGCGTGAAAGTCTAAGGTATTAGAGACAAGTCAGACAGAATAATCAAGTCTCGCAACAGCGGTATTATGCATTCCACAAACATACTCAACAGCACATTTGAGCTGACTGAATAAAGCCTCCTCAAGTCTGTCAGGACGGGGGAAGAAAAAAAAGAAGAAAAAAGAATTCATCTTCATTACAGAACATGGTGAATACATGGAAGCAGTCCAATTTTTTCCATAATTTATTATCTTTGAGGTTAAGTGAATCAGCTGTATGCAAAACCTTTGGGGAAACCTTGCGGTTATGTTCCCTCTTTTCTTGGAATCACTCAAGTATGGGGGTTTTGCTTGAAGCAAGCCAAGTTTATACAGAGAAAAATGGTTAGTCACCAGGATTAAGGACAAATATTACTGTGTCCAGTTCAGAACCACAGGAAACAAGAATAACTGCAATCCTGGAAAAAAAACTTTCCAAAAAATGACCAGGGAGTATGGGAAGAGGTGGTAAACGTACTTATATACGAACTGAAGATTCTTTGATAGCAACTGAAACAGGATCACTCCATTTGAACAATTCAGATATCACAGGGAAAGAATTGAGTAGAGATGAAGGGAGAAAGCCAATACGGAAAATGTGGAGTTTTGACTATTTTCCTGGAGCAGAATTTTCCCGGAGTAGAATTTTCCCTTGGTGGGAATCACAAGCAGCAGTCTAAGGGAGCTGGTATCCAGCTACTGCCAAATCAAATGTCTTGTGAAAATCCTGCTTTGTTCTCTTCGCTTGGTCACTGTCTCAAACTTTCAGGCACCAGTACAACCTTTACTGGCATACAATCCCTTAGATCATCTAACATCTGAAAGAAAGGAATAGTTTAATAGTTGTCTGGTGAGTCTTTGGGTCTGGAAATCAAGGCTTTGAAGAATGGCTTCTCTACCAAGCAGCCCCAGTCATTAAGAACTGCACCTCTGAAATAAATAGAAGTGCCAGTGAGTCATTAGAAGAGGATCAGTTCTGTTCTGCTTCTAGAAAAAAAAATAATAAAAATTTAAGCAAGCAACTGAAAAGCCACCCTCACAAGCAGTTCATGGCTTCACAGTGCTAGTTATCACTTTATTCTATGCAATTTCCACCATGAAAAATTCCCTGCCTTAGGAAACACTGGGGAGGCTCCACTGGTAGGAGCATTAACCGGAACAGCACGCCCGTGGCTGGCAGCCTGTACCCAGGCCAGACAGCACTGCCAGAAACAATAGACTCAGGGTGGTTTCCACCATTTATTGTTAGCCTCCTGCATTTTATAGGTGCCTTTTTTTTTTTTTCTTTTTATCCCAGTGGACAGCCTTAGAAATTCCATAGAGTTTTACACATCTGAAACATTCTCAGGTATCATGTCATGGAGGCCTTTGTGATCCAAAGTCAGGAAGGGGCTAGGGACTACAACTGGAACACTAGTAGCTTAGCAAAACGACAATGCCCAGCTCAAATCCAACCTGAAAGGAAAACATTGTTGAGGTCAGCTCAGCCACACCAGCTTGAACAGAGGGAACTTTTTCAGAGGTGTGCAGAGAAGATTAACACAGCAAAACCCCACTGACCTGTCTCCACTGGAATACAAAGTAACTTATTCCAATTTTTGCCATCATATGTAAAAGGCTCTGTACCTGCAAGCGGTTTCATCTGTGCAACACTAAAATCCTATCAAAATTTTCATTTTGATCATGAAAAAATGCAGAGTAAGATTAGGTTTGGGCTTTTTTTTTTTAAACATCCCAAAATGGATTTTTCTACTTCTTTTCCTGCCTTTCATAACATTTCAGTTATTCATAATTTAAGTCACAAATATCAAAAAAAACCAACACCAAACCCATGCATTTAATTTACTCTACATCATTTCACACAATGAATCAAAGCAGCTGGCACATGTTAAATATACCTATTTAGCTCTATTATGCAGTGAACTGAACCCTGGAAACTTCATTAAGATATAATTCAGATTCGTTTACCTACTAATTTCATACATCTAATACAATTAGGAGAGAGACTGGCATACATAAGTACAGTTTTTGAAAACTTACTGGTAATTCTGCATATGTTTTTTATATATATATA
>NW_009710973.1:123438-151057 GCF_000703405.1 Apaloderma vittatum | reverse complement strand
GGAGGAAGGCGGGTGTGCCCGCGGGGCCAAGGGGGTGAGGAATCCCCGCTCCGCACTCGAGCATCTCCCGGGCTCTCGGGAAACCTCAGCTTCAGTGGGAAAATACCGTCCCTCTTCCCCCCGCCCTCCGCCGGGTAACGAGCGCCTTTCGGTGCCCGCACGGCACCTGGATCCCCGTAACACACACCCGCGCTGGCTCTTGCTCTTCCAAGGGTGCCATCAGGTTGTTCCTGTACGGTTATTTATCATACGCCGTAAAAATGATCTTTTAAAGATACTTGAAAGGAAGGGAGGAGACAAACAGACATGCTTCCTTAGCTATTCACATTTGAGAGATAAAATGCAAAGTCAATAGACATAAGCTGTAGTATAGAACCTCATCCTGCGCTTGATTTATTGCAGATGGGAATCAACGAGAAACTGAATCACTTTGAAATTTTTACTACTGACATTAAAATTCTAGGTTTGTATACATACGCCTGGTGGAGATGCTAAATACAATTTTAGCTAATCTGGCATGCGCTTTGATTTGCTGGCACTTAGACATCCGTGTTAAAGGTAGATAACAGATCTCCTATAAAATCATAAGTAACTCATGCATTTAAAGTTGTGTTAATTTGTCATCTTAAACTCATAGGAAGAGATTTTCAAAACTAATGAGGGTCCAGCAGTGTTGAAAACACGATCAGTTTATCTAGCTTCTTACATAGGAATTCAGTGGTTCCATTTTAGGTAACTTCTCTTTTTTTTTAAAAAAAATGTAGTTTTAGGGTAATATCACATTTAAGTATTTTATGCAGCTTTTTAACTCTTTCATAGCCATCTTTTTAGCCAATTCTAAACTGACCCAAAGAGGAGGGTTGTCAACAAATTTAACATTTGTTTAACTTCCCTGATCAAATTAGGTTAAGGCATTAATTTTTCCTTCTTGCTTTTTGGTGGAAACTACTTAAGTAACAACTTGCCAAAAATGCATAAAGGTGTTTAGCAATTATGTTTTGGGTATGTTTGAAGAGATCAAGGTGCACTCACATGTCCTGTGCTATGGATATCTCTGATTAGCTTGTCATCTACTCTGAAGAAGATGTAGCCCAACTCTCCTATACTCTGTAACAGGCCAGCTGTTAGCTGTCTGTCAAGCACCTAAAGTGGACAAGTAGTCCAGGAGCAAAAATGTCACTCCTTTGATCTGGCAAGGAGCAGCTGCTGATTTATAGAGTAGGACTTTGTTCTTCCGTTCTATTTTACTTTCTTTCCTAAGGCAGAACCACAAAATCCAGCAGAAAAAAAAAAAAAAAAAAAAGTGCCGTTCTCTGCAACATCAACAAGCTCTGACAACTGCAACAGGGTTTTTCTTGGCCCTAACAAAGCTCTCAGGCATCTCCTTTGACGCTCACCTTTTTTTTTTTTTCTTCTTCTTTTTGCAATGCGGTAGTTATTGTTTAATTCAGCTTCTGTAAATGGAATGGACTGTGGCCAGCAAGCCTGGGGCATAAACACACCTGTATGAAAGAAGCCTTATTGTAGCAACCATCTACAACCAACCTGCACATGCACTACCAGTTCGTGAGTTCAGAAGGAATGTTCCATTTTCCCTGACAGTAAATTTTGCCTTAAGATAACAATTTTTTTGTACCCACTGTCCTGTCTTGACCATGAAGCTTGTGCACTTTTTCATTGTTATTAAAATCTGAAAGAAAAGAATATTTATTTTTCTACCTGTCAAGCAGTGAACCACAGGAAATTGGATCCAAAGAGCCCACTTCAAAAAAAACACAGCCAAAATATATTTATAGAAACACACTGCTGAAAGTTTGAGAACTACTGGTCTGAAATACGCTTGTTCTGTTTCAGAGACAGCAATGCAGTCGCAGCCACTTCCAGCTTATACTGTTACAGATTCTCCTCCACAAAAGCATTTTGCAAAACAAGTTCTCAGTAAGAAATAACATTGGATGCAACTAACCAGATTCCGGCACTGCCAGCCTGGAATCAATGCTCCAGTTCAGTTCTCTTGGACTCAGAAGATGCTTGACAAGATTCTATGAGGTGAACAGTCACTAGCTGGGCTGTTAAAACTCCTGCCTCACCCATTGGAATAGCAAGGGAGTTTTCCTTTATTTCCTTTCTGCTCTCTTTTCAAGTTTATTAGCTAAAAAAAATAAATCTACAGGACACAAGAAAAGACTGCAGTATAACGCTGCGAGGGGGAGAGGAGTGCCTTGTGTGTTTATGGATGGTGAAGGGAACCACACAGCAAGTTGCACTATTTGACCCCGGTACATGTTTATGCACATGCTGTGTTCGCGCTTCTTTACACTGTAACTTTAAAAACAGACAAAAAGAATTATATAAACAGAGATGCGAAGAGGTGAGGGTGGTGGGGGCGACATCATGACTACAAGATCTTTTGCATGTATGTTAGCTTGTGGAAATAAATAAGAACTATTACAGCCGGGGCCCTAAGGGAGGCAGGGAAATGATGATGTACAGGATAGTATAAAATGATATATTAAAAACTGTGCTGTCAGTGGAACAATAGAATATTAAGCAAAAGTCCATAATAATTGGCAGATATTTAGCTGTAGATGTCTCTCTCTGGTTGGTGAGTACTAAAGTATACGTGAGAGGAAAGAGAACTAGTTAGGCAATTAGAAGTAATGGGCATAAATAATACACTATGAATAAATACATGCCCCCCCCCCCTCATGTTATAGCTCTTATCCAGATACACCTAATCACCTCTCAGTAAGTCATACGTACATGCTGGTATCCCTTGTGTTTTGCTCTTTGCACTGTCTGGTTACTGGAGATTCTGCTTATGTAAATCTTCTTTCTTTCTGTAGATGCAGAATCACGTTCATTTTTCTCCTTTCAATTATTCTAGTACTGGTGAGAAGACTTTCTTAAACCACAGGGTCTAATGGCTTAGTAGCTAAAGATGTGTCAACACCACAGACACCATGCAACTGCAGCCTGCCGTGTTATGGAATACGCACTCCACAGTGACTGAGCATATTAGCAGCAAACGTGTGGGACAGATGTATTATTTAAGTGTGCTAAAATGAAGAGGTAATTGTACAGATCATCCCAGTGTCATACTGGTGAAGATTTTAATCTATCTCATCCTGGTTTGTGTTCTCTGCATCCCAGCGGAACCAGGGGGGTATGCTGTAAAAATGTTTTTGAGTTTGTTAGTATATGAATGTGTTTCAGACATCCTTGTGTCTTAGTTACTGTAAAGCAACCTGGTTTGGAATCATAGAATGGAAAAATTAAAAAGCCTCCATGGAGCTGTTCCTCAGCCTATCACTCCATACCCCAGGCTCCCACACTTTCTGACCAATGCTTTGTCTCCCCCAGGGCTCAGCTCTTGCTCCCCAGCCTACCTTGCTGCCTCACCAGAGATAAATGCAAAGTGCAGCTGGCGAGTCAGCGATAAAGCTTGCTGATGCTCTGCAGGGGTCCTAGATGGCCAGATACGCTGTGATTGAGGACATGTATGTGAACGTTACACCATTTCTTTTGTCTCTGCTGTTTTTATTCTTCTGAACAGCTAAGGACTGAGATCGGAAAGGTTTGTGCTTCCTGAAGCACTTGAAAGGCTGGGTTCCACTGATTCCAGTACTCAGCTGGCTTATGGGCAGAGCAGAGTGCTGGAGGAGCCAGTGCTCAAGTGCACCACATTTCAGTTGTTGGCTTCTCCAGCTAAAGAGGGGGCTATTAATGTATTTTTCTTTCTTCTGTTAAAGGATGGGTAGCTGGAGAGGTCTTCTTTAATGTAGTCACTGCCACTTAAATGTCTCATGTGCAAATTAAATGACACCACAAAAAGAAACTCGAAACTGAGCAAATATTTCTTCAGTGAAAACTGGCCAGTTCTGTAATGTGTTCCACTGTCTCATATTTTGCATACAATTGAGATATCTGTTATGAAATTAAACCCAGTCTATCTAGCCTATCTAATATTTACCTTTCTTTATGAGACCAGTTTGGAAACTCTGTGTGTGATCTTACATAATTTTAATAACTGGTTGCTGATGGATTTCAATATCAACTCTGACTGTTCTGACTGGTAGGGTGTTGAGGCTTAATTTTCAGGAGAATTTCACTAATTGTTCCTGCACTGCGTAGGGCTGAAGGCATCTAAGAATATGTGTATAAACCTGCATTTGAGCCCACAAAACTGGTAATTGCAGGGCTGTATCCAACAATGCTGATCACTATAGGCTGGTCTAGTAAGGAACTTGGATGTATAAGGAAAATTTTTGAAAATGACCAAGTCCTGTTACGAAAATCGTCACAGGCTCTGTAAAGCTAATCCTAATGTTCAGTAAAATTCTGAGTTAGAAGGCAATGCCAGCAAAGGGATGTTGACACTAGTGACTGAATTGTAGGTGATCTGCTCCCAAGGAAATTCCTATCTCTGGTTAGATGTTCCAGGCATCACCAGAAGGTGGACTTAGACACCTAACTACATTTTTTCGTAAAAAGAAAAAAAAAAAAGCCCTCACTTAACAGTGAAAGTGCCTAAATTTTTCAGGCATGTAGATTTCTACTTTTTAACATCCTATCCTGTCATAATTTTTGCCGCTGTGTACACACATACCCTAACAGTGAGAAACTTTCTGCTGTAACAATGCTCTCTGAGAGGAAGATATTTATGTCCAGTCAGGATTATTATAGATCCTTTTAATGAGTCAGACATCTTAGGATGGGTCTGTTCTTTCTTATAACAACACAGATAAAGATCTCATCCCTTTATAGCTGACATCATAATTATTTGACTATTTATATGGAAAGAAGGAGATCAAGTTTTGTTTCCCTATCCTGCTTGATTTGGAACAAAGTCTTGAGCATAGGTCCATCACTATCTGAAAGAATATCTGAATCACCCAGGTATTCAGTACAGTGAACAAAGCCCTTTCAGTTCTCATTCTGAAGATGTTCCACCTGAAGTAAGTAATTGTGCAGCCATAATTAACCAGCACTTAGCTCTCACACATCTGCTGTTGGAACCCTAACCAAGAGGCTCTACAGTCAAGCCCTTGTTCTGATTTAATTTTGTTCTCCTGGCTAGTTGTTACATACACAACAGAACTGGCAGTGAGGAGAACAAGAAAGGTATGATAGTGAAGACGAGTAAAGATGGAGCATTATGTTCAATAGCCCATTGATTGGGAAACTCAACTCACTTGGAACTGTTAAGACATTGATCTAAATCAAGATGAAGAGAAGACCCGCAAACATATATCCTATTTAACAAGTGAATTTTCTAGCCAGTGAGCCATTGAGTATAGCACTCCCTCTACCTCATTTGCCTCTCTTGTGTAAAGCTCAGTATGGCTGATGTATGACAAGAACTTTGGCTGGATTTGGCCCCTAGGGAGATACACTGAGGCAAGGCTGAATCTGTGTTGAAAGTTATGTGTCGCTCTGGAACAAATTAATGTCTATTTTTCACCACATACGTATTTGCGTTCCTACTCCTCTGTCCTGGAGGTCCCTTCTATACAAAATAACCACAGGTGGGGCAATATCTCACTTTTCAGTACTACTAGGGTTACAGTTCCAAGGTTCTCAATTATTTCCCGTTCTAAGCAGTTTTGTGCATGCTCACCAATGGAAACAAGATTATGTGGACCAAAAGATTTTAGGCATCTTGGGACTGGGCAGCAGCTAAGCAATGATGCTGGAAAATTCATTGATGGCTAAACTCAAAGATCAGCTTAAACTAGAGATCACAAGATTTGTGCTTGACACTCATGTGACACTCAAATGATATACGTATGTAACAGACACATATATATTAATGAGGAAATATTTCATAAAATATACCGCACAGATCTTTTATAGTGTCTTAATTGGTTTATAAGCCAATATTATAATAACACCTTCCTAAGAATTTCAAGCCAAGTTTCAGAACATCTTTAACCAACCTTTGAAAGAAACATGAAATCTGTCAACAGAAACATTATATAAAACAAAAAAGTCTCTGAAAAGAGAAAAAAATGCCCCAAATTCACAGACAGCATCTTCAGGTGAAGTACTTGAGTATTGTGCTTGTGTGCATAAGAATTTAAATATAAATTTGATAAGAACTTAACTATAAATAGAATAAACCCAATGTTTTCATTGTAATTCAGTGTCCAAACTGAAAACAACATAGGAAGACAAATGAGTACTTAAAAAAAGGAAAATGATTCTTTGTTTTTCACTTTGAATTATTAAAATTATCAATGGCACTTCCTAGGAATAATACACATTTTTAATTCGACAGTGAAAATCTTGCAATATTTAACTATTTTTGAAATAAAATATACCTTTACATATGCAAACTTGCATCCATGTAAAACAGAATAATAAAAACAACAAATGCCGACACCTATTCAGATGAACAAGTACAGGAGAGATAGTTTCCATTCCCTTTTCTTGAATCTTCCCCAGTTGTTACATTCAGTCTTTGCAATGTGACTATATTATCATCTACAAAATTTTTAGCATCATCGTAATCATAAAAGATATACTTTATATCTTTATAAATCACATGAGGCTTAGCAGACCTTAGTAATGCCACATCTGCTTTCATCCTAGTAAATTCTAGCCTAAGACAGCATAGCCTGTGGTGTCTCACCTGAGTTCTCAGAGACATTTCAGGAAATGCATTAGCTCTGTGAGTCAGTGGAATAAATACTAACAAATATAGTGGTCAATAGCCAAAGAAAAATGTAGCACTCTAAATGGGTTTTGACAGAAGCCCGGATTGAAAAATCCAGACTTATTTTATGAATGTCCCTTAACCACCAATCAGTTCTGCTGAGATGAATCGTCCAACTAGCTGCCTAATTTTTTATGCCAGATACATGTGTTCACAGTCAGAAAAAAACATCATGTCTCTAGAGGACTGGTCTTCGTTTGGTCCAAGAAACTAGGGTCTACAAACCAACAAATATTAAAACATCATAGTAGAAAATTCCACATCCTGATATGAAACAAACCCCTCACAGTTCCAAGTACCTCATTGCTAGGACAAATTTGATGCAAAGATGTGCAGCTAAGACGGATGCCTATACTTCATTTTCAGGTGTACCGATAAAGGCAAAAAATTGATAAGTGAACATTTTTCTGGGCATGTTTTGCATCTGGTCAGAAAGAAAACATTTCATCTTGCCAAATTTATCCTGAGTGCTACCTAGATCATGCTCTGGTTTTCTAATATAGCACAGTTCTATAATAACTGCCTGAGCATGCCATACGGTATTAATCTTCCTCATGAACTCAGTCCCAAACCAGTTTCCATGGAGAGAAATTAAGAGGTATGTAGGGGCAAAGGAGAAAATACATGGCTAGTCAATGATACAGAAAGGCTCCTTAGAAACAGAAAGGCTTTTTAGATGGGAGCTATGGTAGAGTGGAAGGATTTTTCAACTGAGATTGCAGAACTGAGGGGAGGGTAGCATTAGACAGAGAGTAGAATATGGAAAAAAATTAGTAGGTTTTGACATTGTTTTAAAAAAGGCAATTTGGAAATTGATCCAGAAAAGGATAGTGGAAAGCTGCTGAAATAGGAGGTGACTTTGAGGTGTGTGTGAGAAGGAAGCATCAGCATTTGGCAAATTAGTGGGAGTATGAGAAACTAGGATTTAGAGTCCTGAGAGAAAGGGAATTAAGTTAGTGAAGGTGAGAAGAGATGAAGGCAGAAGCAAGTGGAAATAGGAAGAGAGGCAGCCGCTGGAGATGCGAGAGAAAGAGCAATACTAGGAAATACATATGGATTCTGAGCAGTGGGAATAAATGTGTGAGGCGTCCTAGAGGAGTACAGAGGGGTAAAACTTGTATTTAAGAATGAGAGAGTAATGTTGCACTGGGTTTGCTGTCAATTTTGTTCACCAGGTTATAAACCCATCTATATAAAATTATACTATTTAAAACATGAACTTCTTTTAAACAAGGATCTGTTTATTGTAATAGTGTGTTAGCCAAGCAATCTTTGCAGTAGCTGCAGCTGTGGCTTGTTCCATCTCATCAGTAATTTTAACTCTGTTATTGTCATTAGTGTGAAGCTTCCGACAGCATTTAAAATTTATAAAGACATTTTCCTCCCAGTTCTTGGGTTCTGTTTTAATTGAATGGACTATGCATCTCTTAAAATCTAAGTAATTTGCCCCTAAAATCATCACAACGTAGCTATGTTTTGGAACAGAAGATCTGAATACGGTTCTGATAAAGCTCTGAATTTTCTGTTTAAAAAAAAAAAAGACAATTGCGAACAGTTTATTATCATCTATAAACAGTATCTTTCTCCAGAATATACTCCAAAGATCCAAGTGGTGAAATAGTATGCATCTGTGTGAGAGGGTGGCCACTACATCTCACGAGTTGTTTAATCCTCACTGTTGTTTGCTGTTTGCAGGACACAGGCTTTTACTTAGGACGGCTTTAGACAGTGCCTGCCTGCCCTATGACTTTCCAAAAGGCCCCAGGATGAGGTTAGCACCATAAAGAGCTTGATTTCTCTAAGCAACAGTCATTCAGACTGACAGCACCCATTCATCTACTGGAGACTAAAGAAAAAATTAAAAAAAAAAAAAAGACTCAACTGTTGGACTTACTGACTCCTGAAAAGGCAGCTATGCTATCATCACCATCAAGTGCACACAACCTGAGCTTGGTGTTGATCTGCTTAAAATTACTATGTGCTATGGAGGGTTGGCAAAGCAATTTATAAAATAATGGGGTAGAAGTAAGAGAAACCCCATTAAAAGTTTTTTCTTGCCTTTTAAAAGAGATTGAACAGAGTAGGATCCTTTGAGTTCGACCCACTTTTTTACCTTTGTACATTTGTCTTTATTAACATCTATTAGCTGATTAGATTTCCCTTAGAAGCAGTTGCACATGGTTAGATAGTCGTATTGTTGTGGCTTCTTATTGGGGAAAGGTATTACATCCAAACCCTTAAGATAGATAAAACCAGACAGATATATCTGCCCATCCATCCATCTGTCCACTCAAGAAGTCTTTGGGTATTTTTAGAGAATTTAAAGCAGTGACACAATTCATAAACAAAAGGGGCATTTTTAAGAAGGAAAATATACTTAACTAAGTAGGTGTCAAAATTATATTATTGTCAACATTCACAGCATCCATGATGCAGTGATGTTGTGTAAGTGTTTCTGTGGAATCCTAGTTCTCACAACCCTAATGAGTTGCTATTAGAAAAAAGCAGGACGTATTAATAGTATCCCCACAGAGTTGTCTTCTAAATTATTTATACTTGCAACACTTTCACGTAATGGCAGTTTTAAACTCAAGCAAACAAAGCAAACCACACAATAAAGAGAGGGGAAGAGAACTGTACAGAAAGCCTTTCTGAGTGCATGTAGTTGGAAATGCGAGTCAAACAAACTAACTAGATTTTGTTTCCTACTCATACCCTCATGAGGTTTGCAATAGATGGCATCAAAGCTTTCTGGGGCTGTGTCACCTTGATAAAGGATTGAACGGCACTGTGTCTGTTTTATCTCTCAGATCTAAAATGTAAAGGAATGCAACTTTATTTGTCTGGTGCAAGTTTGCTTATTGTCTTTGAAATTCCACAGTAGACCCTCCACAAAAAGCTTAGCTGTCAGAAGGGTGCAAATAACACCAGAGCCTTGTGTTGCTCGTATGTTCACCCCCTAGGCTATGGGGCTAGGTTTGCACAGGAGTTGGGGAGGCAGCAGGAAGGATTGTTGTTTATAAACAAACTTAGCATTGCGAATTACTTGTTCTGCTTTCCACACTTGCATAGCTAATACACAGTGTAATGATTAATGCTCTAGGACTCCAACACTTTATAGAAAAATTGAGATGGGATATCTCTTTTTTTTTTTTCCTAAAAAAGAAAGAAGTTTCAGCCAAGCTCAAGTCTGCTCAGTTCAGAGAGCATTTGGGTGAAATTGAAGAGAAAATATCTCAGAATTAAGCTCTAGCAGTCTCCTTCTGTCTTAAATTTTTTTTATATTTATGAACATATAAAGATCATACTGCTCACTTTCCATTAAGAAATCTATGAAGTTTTGTCTGAGCCATCAAAACAAATTCCAGCTGAAATCACTGTCTTCTTAACTTATTGAGCCACTAAATTTGGTTACTTAAAAAAAAAATTTCTACCCTCAAAACATGAAGGAAAAAAGTACAGCATGTTTTGCCTCCAGTAAAGGGATTCTGTAGCTAAATATTCTCAGCTTTTTGTCAGTCACAATGCAAACAGGTTTTAAAAGTATCCACTTATTCTGAGTGCCTCTTTTTCTGGGCTTTTGGATTAAGGTACTCAAAATAAACACACAATGAAAATGGTGGACTTCTTTTTAAGCAAAATGACCCTTACATGTACTAAAGACCTTATATGCCTTGTGCTACTAGAGTCGCACACCAGCACCCTCATCGATTGTCATGGAGTTACATTAGTTTAAAATTGGAGTAACTGAGTAGTGGATCAGTTCCTATAGTCAGATATATGTTTTCCACTAGATAATGGCTACTTATATATTTATGAATTTTAAAATGCTTTTCAATTCAACTATCATTGTTACTATGTGCAGGAAGTAAAGAAGTAAATTGCAACCAAGCTTTCAGGGGTTTATTCCCTCATGAAGCACTTGTATTGCTAGTGTCAGGGGAGGGCAACTATATAGTGCCCTCTACATAATAAATGACACTGCTGAATATTCGTAAAGTAATGTCTGAATGTGTGTGGTTTTTAAGGACAGAGCTATTATCTGTTGGGTTTTACATTCCTGAATTCTAGGCCATCATTTCTTTAACCCAGCTTCATGGAAAGTTTCAAGGAGGTTTAAAATAATTGGTACATGGATCTATCCTGTCCTGATCACCCATAGAAACAGTGAGTACTCACAGGGCGATAAACAGCTTTCAGGCAAATGAGTAACTCCGGTGTCAATTGGAGTTATGTGCAGAGACTCAGAGCAGAGATGGTATATAGCTCTCCGTTCCTGAACATGACAGTCATAATAAACCTTAACCTCGATGTTCCCTGCTTTCCTCAACCACAGCTAAAAATGCTACACACATTTATACCATCTAATGAACCAGACATTAAAAGGAAACCACAGATCTATACCAATAGATTATCAGGAAGAGAAGTGTGAAGTGAATACTTGCTCATTGTAGTATCATGGTAGTTACAAAAAGGAAAGACCTAATACATCATCATTGTCATCCTTTGGCAAGAGTAGGGGATGATCTACCACTGGAGGTACCGCCAGCTACAAAAATAACTGGATAATGTAAACACACAATGAAAAATCCCAGAGGACAGAAACTCAGACTCATCATGGTGAACCTTGAGAGAGCGGTGGATGCTTGTTTTACTCTTCTTTGGTGGCAATACAAAGGACAGATAGACTATGGATTGAAGTAGGCGTCTGGATTCGAGTGAAGTGCCTGGTTTCTAAATGTCACATGTTCCTACTATTAACATATATAAAACAATTCTAGATGATGACTGATTATGAGAATTGAGAAGGTATAAGACTTGCTCTTTTGGAAGTAAGCAAGTTAAGAAAGAACAGGAGTGAGCAGAGTTTAGAATTGACTCCCTTCCCACCCACAGCTTCTTCAAGCCAGGGAAAAAAACTGCAATAAAATTAAAGTAACATGTAGCAGATAGTGGTCAGTAATGAATACACATCACCACAATGAGCAAGGGCAAAGCAGGAAACTCTGCTTTTGCTATGCCTCAGAGACATAGTCCATACTATTCGTACAGTTTTACTAATACTCAAGCTCTTAGTCTACCTGATGCTTAGTTTCGTATTGGTTAGTTAAAACTTATATCTTCCCTGTCTCACCTCTCATTTTCCTTATGTTGTCATGATATATTTCCTATCATGTTTTTAAACAATTTGATAATGAAGGGCACAAAAATATCTAGATCCTAAAATATCCATGCCTCTACACTGTACAGGATTCACTTTCCTCTGATTGAAATTCTGGTGATGTCTGAGGGCCTGATTGCACTAGCTACAATTATTAGAATCTGGTTTTCAATTTGTTCTGCAACTGTTACTCGCATGTAACTTTTCAGAAGTATTTCTAAGTTGATTTTTTTTATGTGGGATAATTAGCCTGATATTTAAGAATTCTAATCTCATATAAATGCTCAATCAAAACACATATTTTCCTGTGAGCTAAAAATGCCTGGATTTCAGTTTTGATTCTCAAAAGAATGTTATTGTTCCTGCAGGACGTGCAATGGAACATAAAGGAGCACTTTACCTCACCATGTGAGTGGGATGATTTATTTTTCATATATTTTTTCTCTATTTTTATAGTTTAATTGATTATTTTTGTCTAGTTTTGGGGGGGGTTGTGTTTTGGTTTTTTTTACTTATAATCTTTATCTTCTCCTGTAAAGTGTAGATTTATTGTTTTTGGAAAATCTGTAGAAAGAATGTTGTCCTCATTCTGTGCTTTTTATTTCATATATTTAATTTATAAATAAAAATTACAGATTTTCAGTTTCAGAACCCATTCCATTAGCAGTCTCTTTTAAGGGACAACCAAAGAGGATACCACGTAATTCTGACTGTATGGTGTGTATTCCAAGACACACCAGTTCATCTCTCACAAGCCACAAAATAAATGCCATAAATTGACTTTTGGCAAGTACTGATGTGAACTGACTAGAACTCAGGGCTGAAATTACAGGTATTTTGGTATATGAAATACTTCCTTATCCATAAGATAAACATTGTACCGAAGTGGTAGAGAGACAAATTACTATGTCCTCATGACTCCCTAGGTTAATGGCTCCCTCAGAAAAAGGGAAGTAAAGAGAAGGATTAAAAAAACCCAAAACCCCAGTAAAGAATCTCTTACTTATGCAGACAAGAAGAGGAAATCTAACCCAGCAATCAGAAAGAAGAGAAAAATCAACCACTGAAAGTGGGAGGGCACAAAGTACAGATAAAGGAAGAAGTTACTGTACTTCTACGGTGTGCGCAGAAAGGTGTGACATCTCAGGTATTTGGGTGTTTTTTAAACACGTTTGTGGACAAACCCACATTTTGTGTTGAGGAAGCACAGCTTTAACTAGAGCAGAATAAAATATGGTTATCTTCACTATCATGTTTGAACAGGACTTATTAGAGCCCCTGGTTTAAAAAAGAGAAGATACAGACTTCAGAAACTCTGGCAGCAGGAAGAACAACTGGTTTTATCTGCTTGTACTGAGGAAATATGTAAGCTTCTGTGCATCAGCTCTATTTAGGTTTGATCCAGGCCTATTTTCATGGATTTCTTTCTAAAGACATTTCCTGTTAAGCAAATAAACTTGAAATTCTTCCTAACAGGTGGCTCATATGAGAACAGATCCCATCAGCTGTCTGATGAAATGAACACCATGGAGGGGAATAGCAAAGCCAATCCGCTTTGGCTTCCAGTGAAAGAACCAACCTGCCAGAGGACAACAAAAGCACAAGAGGTAGAAGTGAGCTGAAGCATCAGGATCCAGCTGTTTTCAGGGACCTAGTTCTAGGCCTAGCACAGGAATAGTAAGTCTGATTTTCCATGGTTTTGCACTATGTAAAGTCTCTTTGCATCTACAAAGTTACTCTTCATTTACTTTGGAGTGTCATCAGACCAATATCTACCAAAATTTTATGTCATCTTTTACAGGATGTAAATTGAAGACCCCATCATTACTGGGTACCGGAGGAAAGATCTAAACATACGTATGTCCATTTCCTTTGTCCTTTACAGAAAACTGTTTTAGGCATTTTACGATTATAAGTAAACAAGTTGTTTAAAACAATGGTTATTTCATTTTCCTTAACATGGAGATTCACTGCAGCAGTGAAGCATGTGTGCCAGAACACCTTCTGATTTTTTTGACATTGATGTCATTTGCTTGTTTTACAGTGGCTGGAGACAACAATCTTAGTCCCCTTTTCTGAGCATGCCAATGCGTGCCAAGAGTACAGTGTTGCCTCTGGTAAAATTCATGTTTTGGGTAGCTTGCATCCCTTTAAATGGCTGTTTCTTGCAAGTTGCTGTGCAAAGTCAAAGAAAACATGGGTAAGGGAATTGCTGGAGGAGAGCCTGTGGGTATAGGTATCATTTCCATGGTGGTATATCCTGCATTACTACTTATTGAAATTGGTAAATGGTAAAGTCACTAAATACACTGGAGACAATTCATATACCCCAAATTTACCTGGAGTATACAGCCACAAAATCTTCGTGCTGAGATCAACATAAAATGCCTGTATCAGGTGCATGTGTTGTAGTATGGCTTACAGATGTCTTTCTGTGATTTCACGTGCTGGTGAGAAGTACTAAAGACTGCAACACCTCTGTGGTGTTGCAGGTACCTGCAGTCATCTGGTGTTCTCACCGTGTCATGACACATGAAGACAGAAAGAGATGAGCAGAACTTGCTACAGTCCTTCAACTTGGCAACAAGGGTCTTTTCCTTCCCGCTTTTCAGGAAACTGACATATCTCTATGTATTATCCTGCAAATGCTGCTTGAGTAACTTGTTGCAAGTGCTTTTTGAGGAATGATTCAAAATTTAAAAAAAAAATTAAATCTGTGGAGAAACTCCAAATAATTACAACAGGGTTTGAAACATGAACGTGGTGAATCTGAAGGAGAGACTAAAGGAACGGAACCACTCTGCAAATTTGCTAGCCCTACATAGTGCTCCAATGGGACTTTCCAGGAAAGTCAGGGAATGAAGCAGCAAAGTACATTTATATTTAGGAGAAAAAGATTTTTTTTTGCTGTTGTTTTTATGTTATTTTTATGCTTTTCTGCCTAACACATTTTAATATACTTTAATGTATTTTCATCTTGCTCTATAATATATTGTCACATAACACAAAAATGTATTAGTATGAGATTCGAAAAAACAGCTTTTGCAGTTTTTTTTCCCCAACTTATTTCTGTTATTTCAGTGTTTAGTTACTTAATGTTTTTACACCTCTATAGTAGCACACAGCTCTCTCTCGGTGTTAGAGTCTGGTAACTGTACACTGTTCACACAGTGAAATCTATTTGCTGACTTCACTGCTAATACTTATTGTCAGAAAGGCTGTGCAGCCTGTTATAACCTTGTCAGGTGACAATAATTTAGGGGAGAGATTTCCAAAGCTATCAATGTGCCTAAAACAGACATGTGCTTTGTGGTATTTATGACAGCATGTGAGGGCCATTTGAAATGGACCCACCATTACATGGATCCTGTCCACAGTGAACTTCTCAGCTGGATCTTCTAGGAGCTGCTATATTAAGACTAGTAAGTTTGGTGTCCTGGACTAGTTCTCAGAAAAAGGAAAAAGAGAAATTTCTGAGTAAAGTTGTAGGAAATATTTGCAGTGAACATAATCATATAAAGCTAATATCATACTGAGTTTCAGCAGAAATAAATAAACCTCAGCCCAGGTTCATGCAGTGATTCTGGATTCATCTTTATTTTTCCATCATGTGGTACTTCAAAACTGAAGGAAACCTTTTAGCCAAACTGATGCTCAAACCACAGCACTGATTCTGGGCTTGTCTGTGTTTTTTTGGACAGAAATGGAATTTTATATTTAAGTGGAAGTTTTGATATGTAAAAATAAATATCAAGTCGTGTGGCTGAGGAATAAAGCTCCTCCTCAGAGCTGCTTTTATGCAAACAAGACCCTCCAGAACCTTGATGTGCCAAAGACTTGAGACTTGTTCTCCCTGATTTAGCAGTTTACTTAAGCCTGTGCCTGTCTATAAGCACATGGATAACTTCATTAACACGACTGAGAGCTGGGCAGGTGCTATGACAGCCTAATGGAGTTAGGCTTCATCTGAAGAATGCGCTCCTAGAGTGTTTGTTCCTGAACAAGTCAGCCAACAGTCATCTCAGGTTTTTTTTACTGATCAAACTATTTTGTCCTTTGTATTGGTGGCCTTTGATTAAACTTAGAAATGGGATACTCAGCAAGGGTGAAAATTTTTGGTTCTAAATAAAATTCCTTTAGCTCATTATAATTAAGGCCATAGACATTCATAATGAATTTTTATAAAAAATTGTTAAACTAATGATTAACCTCTGGAAAAACATCCAAGGTATCTGTGAGGAAAATGGCCTCTACTTTTCATCCAGAGAGAGGAAGTCTCTGTGACAAAGTCTGAGAAATGAGGCATCAGAAATAAAGGCAAATGTACAAGAAGCACCCAAATGTACAAGAAGCAACCGAGAAAAGACTTTATCTGGAACAAAATGACTGGCTTTTTCCTGAGTTTACCCCCCTAGATCTCAGCAATGAGAACTTCAAGGCATCAGCCAGACTCAACTCTCCCTCCAGAAAGCAATATTGTTTTCCTGTGTTGAAATGGACTCTGAACTACAGTGCCTTTGTTTCTCTCCTTCTTTTAGAGCTCCTACCGACTAAACTACCGGGCTTTAGTAGGCAATGAAAAGTTAAAGTTGGGAGAAAGAAAAGATATCATGAAAAACATAAATGGACAGACCTCATCACATTCAAGACCTTCACAAAAGAGTACAGTCTTAAGGAAGTCCCCTGTGGTTATGAAGTTAATATAAAAATTTAGATCTATTTTAAATTCATACAACAGAAATATTCCTAGTGTCTTCCAAGGCACTTAATGGCTGGCTTACAGGACACAGTGACCATTAACATAAAATATATATATTTTTGAAACGTAGTATTGTTTTTAAAATGCTTTTTCTCCATGTAAAATGGCATATTCTTCTACACAGAGAAAACAGCCTTTATTAAACTTTCAGGCTTACAAGGCCAGATAATCTAAAGAGCTATAGAAACTTTTTTGGGGATTGATGTATGTTGAAACAAGCAAGTGAAGTGCAGTATATTTCATGTTACCTGATAAAAGACGGTGTAAAAAAACCCCTTCAAAATGTAGCATTTTGAAAATCAAAATGAAAAATGAATTTTTAATAAGGTTTGCCTCAGTAATAGTCTTGGCCAAGAAAAGATTTTTACTATGTAAGTACAATATGGAATTTTGACTTGTGAAACTCAGTATTGACTTTGTTTTACATCAGTCATTGAATTTAGGTAAGGAATACAGAAGAAAGAAGAAGAAAGAGCCAGTAGAAAACAAAGAATGATTGCAATCTATTTAAGTCATCACGCACATTCTAGACTATAATTTTCTTGATTTTACATAAATGCCCTTCTATAGTGATTCCAATTTTTTAACCTCTTTCTACTTCCTTTGATAATTTTTAAGATGAAACACAATCTTCTTGCTTCTGCCATCTTTAAATTAACCCAATCTGTTATGATTTTAGTTATTTTAAGCACATAAGAATAAAAGCACATAAAAGTGCAATCTAAATCTTCAGATTTCTACCAGTGGTCAGTTTCACCTGGAAATTGCTCTTTTATCACTGGTGGTATAGAACTAATGAGCTCACCATTCTAATTTTATCCTCCAAATAGTAAAAAAAAGGAAGACAGCTGACTTTTCAGACAGCTGTAGAAAGGTCTTTTATTCTGGATTATTCAGTTTTGTACGCTAGTCACTAGACACCACTGCCCCTTTGAAAATTCTGACTCTGGAGGATTTTTGCCAAGCCAGCATTCCTGATTCTTCATTGATCCATATCTTGGATACGTACACCACTTAATAAAAAGGGAGAATAAAATACTCCTCGTATGCTCCCTGTTTAATGGGTATTGTGGGCTTTTGTGAGCATTGAGTGGGGAGGTGATCACACAAGGTGAGGAACAGTCACAAATCATTTTAGTCACATCTTTCTGAGGAGAAAGATTTTACCAGAGCACGTCCTTTTAGGGATCTTATGTTCTTCTATTCTTCTTATCTTTGATGCTAAGTGGTAGCAAAAGCTAATTCTACCTTGACTTTTCCTTTGGGCCAGATTTTCACTTGATGTACATCACTTTGGTTTAGATTTATGTTGTTTGTTAACAGATCTCAGTGTCCTGGAAAGCACCTACCATAGCACTACGCTTGCAAGGTACCTCAGTCTGAGTACCTGAGCGGCAGTAAGGGAACTGAGGCTACAAAGAAGGCTGCTTTGGTGTACTTTTTGCCCAACGGAAAGGGGACAACTTCTTAAGTGACGTCGCATTCCATCACATCTCATCTCAGCCAAAAGTATTGGCTAGTTTACCATTTAGGAAACTAAGTTACCAGATTTTCTTATTATATGATGTTTCTGTGTTCAGAAACACAACTTGAGTGTGTGCTATCCAGTGTGAGCAAGTTTTGAAACTTTTGAAAGTTGACATGCTGCAGGAGGCTGGAACTTCATTTCAGAGAAGTGAAAGTGTGTCACCTTATTGTGAACTCTCCAGGGAAATAATGTTCAGGGTAAAAAGCACAAGCACTGCTACCTCATAGCAACTTGTTCTAAGACCAGTAGCAGTGACCAGCTAAAACCATCAAAACTGTGCAGACCCACTTACTTTGCTGGGCTTATGCCAGGGATTAATTTGGCCAGTGAATTTGGATCCTACCTGGATTTTAAAAATCCAGTAAATCTACATTTTTTTGGAGATGGGGCTTTAGGTTTAAGCCAACCTTTCCTATTTTATCTCAGAAACCTAACTGTTAAAATACTATAGTATTTTAACAGCCACAAGAGTCTGTTAAAGGTATGGTATTTTCACACCGGTTTTCAAATCATCTGGCTTTCTTTCCCTACAGTTAACAAAATTACAGTTGCCCTCACTTCTTCTAAAATATAAGCAGAGTTAACTGATATTTTTTTTCTTTTTTACCAATCTGATAAATCTTTTTGGAAAGAAAAGCCTAAGTGGTACATCAAATTACAGTTCTTAAATAACAAATAGTACTGTATAAGCCTCTTTTCCTATGTGTTTTCCTTAGAAGTCTGTGGGAGAAGGGGGAAATGCAAGAATTCAGTGAAACATAAGCAGCAAGTAAACCTTTCTATGCTCTTCAATTACACAAAAATAGGAAGGGAGCATCATTTTCAAAGGAACAAATGTTACACAAGACATGCCCTTTAAATCCTTTTTAAGGCTCTGTGACCTGTAAAGCTATCTGCAATATCAGCAACAGAAAGCCTTCCACAGAACAAATGCTTATGTTTTATGTGTACTGTATTTGCTAATCATTAGTTCATAAGCAAGAGCAGATATACAGCACGCTATAAATAATGGCGGGAATGTAAAAGTGAATTGATCTGTCTGGCTATCTAGTAATACTGCTGGCAAAGAACCAGTTTTGAATGGCTGCCAACTAGCATAGACCCAGCCAGTGATTTGTCTAGGGGTCTTGCCCTGTCAGGCAGAAAACAGTCTTAAGCCGAGCTCCCAGACCTGTGAGCACCGCCTACTGCTCAGCAGCCAGCAGCTCCTGCAGTGTCCCCTTTACCCACTTCGTTAAATAGCAGAAAACATGCACGAGTTAGCGAGCTATGAAACCAAGCATCTAAAAATATTAATCGCCGGATAGAGAGGTCAGCGTGCTTGTGAACTGGAGTGAAATACATTGTTCAAATTGACGACGCGCACCAAGAGTGAGAAACTGGGAGTGAGATCCACACTGGCACGCACAAATACTCTGAATTTATCCTTTCACTGGAGCCCTTTAAACCATTCCACAAATGTACGGTAGTCACTCTGCCGAAATCCTCATGGGTGGGGTAGCAAACAGCCAAAAGAACGGAAGCGTTTATAGTGATCTAGATATTTTTAAGAGGATAATTATGCTAAATAATGTGATTGTAATAGAAACAAATGGGGTGGGGCTTTATTACAGGAAAGAAAGGAGGTGGCTCAGAAGCAAGTCCTGACAGCAAAACTGTTTCCCCATCTCTAGTGCAAATGGAGAAAAATGGTGGGCTAATTTTCCCCTCTTCCTTTCAGTCAGTCATGCTGATCCACTTATTGCATTGCTTGAACTAGTTTTCCCTGTGTATAAACATGGAAAGACAGCTCAGGCAGCAAACTCACCTCGGGATGCCTTGCAGGGATTCAGTAATGTGCCTGCTTGGCACTGTTTCTTGTATCCCTCAAGGCTGTCTCCCAATCTCTTTGTAAGATCAACCCTGGCTCAAAAAAAAAAACAAAACCAAAAAAAAAGACAGAAAAAGAAGAAGAAGAAGAAGAAAAAAAGAGTCCCATCAAATGATGCAGTTCAGCTTCATGTGTCTTTGCTAGGTGGTTCTGATTCACTGTTTAGCAGAGTCAGGGTGCGTCCGTGCATGCGCGTGCATGTGTGTGTGTGCGCGCATGTGTGCAGGCTGACTGATTATCTCTGTTCAGTATTTATATTCCTGTATAAACCTATATATGAGCTTTGCTCATAAAGAGAGGGCAAGTTGCTAATTAAGTGGTGGTAAGTTGCGTTTCTTTCAAAGTGAAGCTTACAGATCAGAGACCCCAGGACTGGGGCTGCTGCTTTGGTTTTGAATTTGGCGTGGCTTTACTGAATTTTATAAATACCAACTACATTCAAACAAAACTGATTTAGATTTCACCTCATCACTTAAAATATATTTTGTAGAGTACAGCCTGTGCAGTAATCCTCTGCTATACTTTAATTTGGTTTTAATTTTATAGGCCCTGTTTTAACTGCATATTTCCAGACCTTTATTTCTCTCACAGCTCTTAGCAAAATGGTAGCTCATAAACACAAGCTCTGCTGTATAGACTTTGCATTTCATCCCAAAGTATTTCCTTTTTTATAGCCATGGTCTTTCCATCTTAGTGCTCTGAGCTTGGGTCACAAATCTCACTGCTATTCCAGTGTGTGACATCTTCGCTCGTTTGCCGCTGCTCATTAACAAACAATACTGCTGTGAAATTGGTTTAATGACAAAGTAATAAAATTGCTATTCTGCTCACAGATTGCCTGAGGCACTTTGAGCTCCTACAAGGCTTACTGTGGGTGCCAAGATACATTAAGCTGCTTATTCGTAAAAACTGCATCATCCGTTTTTTTCACAGGTTTTTTCCTTTCCCTATCTAGCCCCTGCTACTTTTTATCTTCAAATAAAAAGATATATTTGCTTATGTTCTTCTGTGCTGTCAAGTTTTTACTTTCATGCATATTTCTGGAAAATGAAAGTGTATTTCACTTCATTTTTCTTTTTAAAAGGTCACTCTGTCCCTATTGCAAGGTTGTCCCTGGACTCCAAACTCTCTGCAACGTAACATTAAGGGAGACTTATTTTAATATACTGTATTATGTAATTGGGATACTGGATGGAGTTAGTCCTATTTTAGGCATAGCTGGATAAGAGAACTATTTATAGAATCAGTTTCCTTTTTTAAAGAACTGATTTGTGCCATGCAACAACTTTCTGTCATGATTTTAAGACTGAAGGATTTTTGCTGGGTTTTGTTTTAAACATGAAAATAATTATATCATACCTGGTTACTTTTCATAAGCAAATTCTACAAATAATAAAATATGGCAGAGTAATGACAACCAAAAAGCTTTAGGAAGCATGTGGTTTTCGTAATGAACTGCATGTTTTAGAAAGTATTCTTTTTTTTTCATTTTTTTTTCTCATCTGTGTGAGGCCCACATGGATCCAGAGATTTACTGCTGGCAGACAATGGTGAAACAACCCAGTTGCTCTTTGACAGGTGGACAGGTCCTGGTAATTATAGCCAGACATCTTAACACTACACCAAAATGGTATAAACAAACAGACAACCCTAATCAATATTACTTTCTTTCACATTTTAAACAAACATGCTAAACATTTATATTTATCCATTTTTCACCCAGGGAATGACTGCAATCTCAAAACGCTTCGCTGTACTTACACGTGTATATCCACACACACCTTTATAAATTACTTTTAAAGTAAAACAATGGGAAAAAAAAATCAAAACTATTTCTTCCATCTCTGTAACAAGTAATTTGACCTGCTGAGTAACTTAGGAAATGTGGTTTGGGTACCTGTGATGGTTAGCTAGCAGTGGAAAAACTGGTTCAGAAACAATAAGACCTGGTCTGAACATGAATCTCACACACACACACACACACACACCCCCCCGCCACCCCCCTTCTCCACTTCAAACCTCAGACTGATCCTCCTTTCAAATATCTTGTGCTTCAGGGCTTCCCCAGGTCAGATTCATTGCAGGATGTGTCTGACCTGAGGAAGCCTCAGAGCATGAGATTTGAATGTAGCAGGCTGATGCAAGCCCAGGAGAGACTCCCAGACTAGCTAGCACCCCTCAGTGGGATTATCCAAGGTAGGAAGGACTACCGGAGGTCAGGAAAGGATTTAAAAACACACAGAGGGAAGTGAGGGATAATGGGAGTCACTACGGCTGAGTTGGGCTGCTGACTCTGCTCAGAGGTGGGCATGAAATAGATTGGGAGATCTGGGAGAAAAAGGGAAATAAAATGGAGGAAAGAGGGAAGCATGAGTCAGAGGAAAAGGATAAACTGATGTTTAAGAGAACATGACTGGCTGCTAAGAGGTGGACGAGACCTCCAGAAGCGTGGGAATGGAAAAGCTGAGAAAGGGTGGCAATTATCCTGTTGATATCATGGTTGAGGAGGAGTTAATAGTGAGTTTAAAAAACAGCGAACACAAGACAGTTCACAGCAGAAGCAGATCCTTTTGGTGCCTTCTGTAAGTATTCTGCAATGTTCTGCTTCCCTATGGCCTGTCTTTGTATCCACTAAGAAGGGTGAGTGTAAATCAAGCAAAAGCTGATTATGACCCCATGATCTTTAGGTCAGGTCTTCTTTTCTTCATGCAAGGTTTAACCTTCCTACTGCCTGTTCTAAATTCTGCTATCTGATCTTTGCTACCCATGAGTCACCCACAAACTATGTGTAGCAAGAATATGTGGGTGTGGGTATGGTGGCGTGAGTCTTAGATTCACTGACTCTGCTCTTAAGGGGGATTTCCCCACTCCAGAGGAAACTCGGGCTGCCAGTTCATGCTCCTTTTGTGTTGCCGGAAAGTTGCAAAGGTGCTCATCATCTTGGTCATGGAAATCAGCGGGAGCTAAGCCCTAAGCAGGAGTTAGGAACACACACGAGGAGATCAGGGCTTTGGTATTCACACCAGGAGAAAACCTGCAATGCATCCACTGGAAATATTAATACAAGATTAATTAAACTTCTGCTTAATTCTTCTGCTAGGCAGATTTGGGCTGATCTACTGTTCAAAGGGAAAATATTCGACTATCTACTTATCCTAATGTCTACAGGAGATCCTAGAAGTATATATCAGGCCCCAAGGATACTATTCAGAAGCTTCTGAATTACTTTCTTTTCCTGTCTGTGAAGTATACACTCATAACTTGCCAGTTTTTCTATTCGCATTTTTATGGATCAAATTTAGGCCCAAAGTTTGTGCTGTAGAGAGCATATGCATATCTTTTCTTGGACCCCTGCGTAGAGCACAAGTAGAATCTGAGAAAAGAATTTGGCCCATATGAAGGGATTGTCAGGTTTTAAAGATGTGGTAATTACAAGCACACAAGGAAGCCATGAAAGTCTGGATGAAAAATTCAAATGAGCCAGCAAAGACACAAATTTGGCTTTGAACTAGAAAAGCACTTGCTTTGATCCTGATCCTTTTGGGCTGCAACCACAAGTACTGACAACAAGCCACATGTGTATATTAAAGGAGCTGATGGGTCTGGCTGAGAGGTGTGTCCACTGCCTGCTCTTGCTACCCTGCATGCTCACATCTGGTGGATATTGGGCCATTTGATATTTTTGATTTTATTTGCAACCAGTGGTCTATGGGATTATGAGCACTGAGGACTGCACAACTGGACGGTTAAGGGATAAAAGAAAGATGGAGAACACAGTGACACTGAACTTCTGAAAGGAAAATTAGCGACTCCAGAAACTATTCCATAGCAAGTATCTCAATCCTCCTTAGCTCTTTCTTTCCCCTCTGGCCCTCTATGGGTTCTCAGGCTTAGTATACCTGTGCTTTTCCAGACTGACTCAACACACTTCATTTTGTTGTTTTAGAACAGAAAATTTCCATATATTTATACTGAAAAGTTTCCTAGTATTTCCATGTATTTGTATTGAAAAGTTTCCTAGTAAGGTGAGAAATGAATTTATTTATTTATTTATGATTCATTAGTGTGGTACTCCTCTGGCAGGTAACCTGGGGCAGTTTTTCTGGTGCAAAATTGCTAGAAAGTGTGTTTTCATAAGAACCTCCTTGCCAGAAAAAAAATGTCTGACCATTGAAGAATATGCCAGCGTAACTACGGTAGGACAGAGATGGGAGAATGGGTGCTTGTAACAGCTACGTGCAATGGCAAGGGAAAGTACTGATGCAGAGAGAGAGGACCAGCTAGGAAGTCCATTGCAGCCAGACGCAGCCTAGTGTGGCAGAGGCACAGCAGCAAGACTTGTGCTGGCGTATCTGCCAAAGTTCACAGCCCCCAAGGCCTGATGCCTGCCGCTGTGCTGAAAACCAGCCCTAGGAAAGACGATCGGTTTGATATCAGGTGAGGTGTAAACAAAGCTCAACTTAACTTACTAGATGTGCTTTTCCTGAGTTGTTTTCAAGCACAAGGATATAGACACATCCAAAATATTCTTCCTGAAGCCCCATTCATTAAATAAGTCAGAGAGGATGAGGAGAACAGTCTCTGTCTTTACATGTGCCTGGTGTAACCTGCACCAGCCGCTGTGCCCAAGACTCCCTCCCGAAGCACAGCTCTCCCCCTCCCTCCCCCGCCCCGCTCTAAGGGAGCAGCAATTTACTGCTAGCCCACACTAGCTGCAGATTATTCCAACGTCTTCACTCCTCCCCCAAATCCGTTCATACCAGCTTGTATTTTGAGAGTACAGGGGAAGAATCTCCTCAAGAGATAACACATTGAAAATAAATGTAAGCTTCTATAAAAGGTACAAGCTTAAGTATGCCATGCCCACTGCGTTTATTTAAGGATACAAGTTCCTTCAAGCAAAATGTCAATATTTTATTTCCCTCTAACTCTGAAATTGTGTTATTTTAGCGGAGGATTAAATCAACTCTCTAGTTTTATTTGCTAATTGCAATAAATCTTCTCAAAGGAATGGAATTTGAAGGTTGTTTTAAATGCAGATGGCACTAGATTTTAGTCTACAGAGAAAACCAGAAAAATGTTTGCTAATGGTTACTTTCCCAAACTCCCCAAGTAGTGTGCTTTATGAAGGACCATGTCATTCAGTTATACTTGCACCATGACAATGATAACTAGCATGGTGCCACGGAAACCGGAAAAATGCATTTAGGGTTGGGCCTATGCATCAGAGAACAGAATCAATCTTCCTAATTAACTGCAAATTAGCAATCTCAAAATGAGTGGGATCAACCTGTCTTCACTGGGCAAGAATCATGTTAAGTACATAGCTTCCTCTAAGTGCCTCTAAATTACATTTACGCCTGTATAAAGTAACATTCTTTTAATCTAATGCTGCATTAATGTCACTCTTCTTAAAGTTATTGTACTGTTTTAAATTTCAGCAGATAAGTAGACAGATAGAAAGATAAACAAATTAATAGACGGTTATGCAGATAGCCTGATATTTCGTTATTCAGGGCTCAGAGTAGCTCATAAATAACAGTGAAGCCACAAACAAGGTACTAATTAGCATAAGTCTCTGAAAAGAAAAGTTTCCGTTGAATGGCGAAATTTTTTAAGGCCACTGAGCAGTAGCTGTTAATAAAGATAAAAATAGTAAATGCAGAATGGAAGATAAAATGAAAAAATGGGACACAGTAGATATTTGATTAATTCCATCCCTAATGATCAAAATTGCCAAATAATGTTAGGCTAAAACTAACATCACTGATATACTGTTTTTACTCTTTAGGGTGTATGATCAAAAAGATCTCGGGTATTGTCAGAGTACAAAGGACTGACCTTGGGTGAATTAGCTTAATTAGTTAATGCTTCTAAAGCACTAGATGGGTGTTAAGTATTAATTAATTATTAATTATTATTGGGTAAAGATGGGATTTGGAATCCCATCGCTCATACATGTGCCCCATCCTTCATATGAGAGCTTCGTGGGGGCCCTGCTGGTCCCCACTCGCTGCATGCCTGCTGGGGCTCAGCAGCAGCCCAGCAGCCTCGTTCACGCGGGATGGGAAATGGGGAGACGTCGGGCAGCTTGTCCAGTGGCTGAGGGGAAAAAGTTGGGCAGCGGGACTTCGTTTTTCAAGCTTGTTAGCGTCTCACTTTGTGATTTGATGAGGGCGCTTGCAGCTTTAAGCTGAGCCAAGTTCTCGGTGCTGACGAAGTTCCTCAAGGAGCCGAGGCTCTAATGAGTGTCCAAGTTTATCTGCATGTGGCATGAGGTTCAAAATGCTTTCCTTTCCATGCTGTTGTGAAACTAGCTTTTTTCTTCTTCTTTTGCCATTATCTAATAAAGGTCGTTATCCGTATCTTTTATTAACATGATTTATACTGGTTAATATTTAAAGTGAAGAGATAGATTTTAAATCACAGAGGATCCCTGAAGAGCTCACAAAAAATCCTTTCTCAAAATTATTCCAAGATATCCTTCCCAGTCACCTTTGCCCAGAGCCATTCCCGATCAAATGTTAGTAGTGTTCATTTCAGAATGGTTTTTTTTCAGGGTTATTCAAATATTAGTTATTGTAAATCCCACTAATAGGTTGACTCTCAGGCTAATATTTTCCTTTAATTTTAGTATGATACATAACTATTGGTAAATGACATTGAAAGGAATATAACATTTAACTGCATTTACTTCACATTAGCATTGTCCAATTTCTCATATTTCAAATTTTTCTGCCTGGCTGCAGCCTAGAAGAAAATACATGCTGGAATAATTATATGAACAATTTAGATTTAAACATATTGAATAGCAGAAGATATCATGCCCACCCATTTGTATTTTTCCCCCTTTCTCCATGCTAGTCTGGAGGATGAGTAATTTCTCTCCTTAGAAGCATACTTAATAGACAAAACTCTAATGCTTAGAAGGGAGTGGGGGGAGGAAAGCGCTTTATTACTACTGTTCAGATCAATACACAAAAATCTCAGGATGATAGGGTAATTAAAACACGCACAAAGTAATTCATCAGCAGCCTTTCACTTGCCTTTGGAGCCGGCTTTCTGATCCCTGATGTTTTTACTTGCAGGGATTCAAGACAGCTCCCCGGCAGTGTTTCCCACTTAGCTTACAACCCTGGTTTTCATTCACAAACAAGAAATTGTGTTGGCCTCGCTTATGTTTTATGCTTTTTCATCCCTTCCCTGCTCTTTGTCTGGTGTGAGATGCTACTGAACAGTGAGACTTACCTAAGAGCTAAGAAAAAGGAGGAAAAACCATCTGCACTGTTTGACAAGCGACAAGTTCAGCGTTGGCTGAATCACTGATAATTTTTTGCTGCTGGTTATTACACTTGGATTGTTGGTAAGTGTTCCTTTTAAAAATGAAATAACCACTCCTGCTGTAATGAATAGACGGAAGAGTGTTCAAAACATTTTCATGATTAAAAATAATATTAAAACTTACTTTGAGTCATCAAGTGGAACTGTCTCCTTGCAGAGGGGGCCTGTGCAGAGCAGCATTTTCCCCACAGAGCACCAATTCCTGTGCTCCCAGAGGTGGCTGTTAGGATAATTACCTTACT
>NW_009710973.1:107284-123407 GCF_000703405.1 Apaloderma vittatum | reverse complement strand
TCCTGTTTTTTTTTTCCCAGACCCCTAAATGTTCTTTTCTAATGACAGAGCTCCAGTTGCGGCACTTAAAATGAACAAGGCACTTCTTAGAAAGCTGATTAGCAAAAATTTTAAATTTAACTTGAGTCGGGCTTGGCTGTTGTTACAGGTAAGGGCTGTGGAACCCTGAAAGCAGCCGACTTAGGTCTTCACAGGAGTTGATTGCATATTAATGTAGCAGAAAGGCTAGGAATGATTTATGCACTGAATAGGCTCAAGTTCCTACAGAAGATTTAACCATATTTCTCTGCTTACACAAAACACACCCCCCCTTCATTATTCATCGTGTGCTGTGTAAATACCTGCTAGCCCATAAAATCCTCTGCTATTATTTTGTGTTATGATGACGCACTGGGTGTCAGTTAAGGATCAGTCTCCCTATGCTAGGCTAAACATACTGATATAATAAAAAACCTTTCCCAATCTGCATATGGGACAGAGCTCATATAGAGATCTGGGGAGGTGAGGGTGGTTTGAGAGGACTAAGTAACAATAAAACAGTTTAGCAGAAAAGCAAGAGTCACCTGCCTGACCAAAGGCAGATGGGAGTGATTTGTAGGCACAGGTAGAGGCAAGCTTTAAGGAGGGATTTAAAAGGATAAAGGTTAGTTTTACATGGTTGGTATGGAAGAATCTCCCTGCACTGCACGCGATGGGGGACATCAGTACAACCCAATGAAGCTGTAGTTCTTTGCACTTTGATTCTCCAGTCACTAAATAAACGAGGTTACCAAAGTCAAAGGGAACAACGCAAGCATCCATTTCATGAGGCCAGTCCAGCCTTTCTCTAGAAATTAAAAAAGTATCTATGCATTATTTTTGTCATTCTCCCTGACTCACACAGGGTCTTGGTGGCAACCACTGGTGACCAAGGCTGACAGTAGCTTTGGTAAAGGTGTTACAGTGGGACCACATTTGTCATCATCTACTGTTTGGTGTTAAGCTAGCCACCCTGTTCTAAGTAAAATTTTCAAGAAAACCCAAACTCCACAGCACCTTACACTGCTGCAGGTAACTGTTTTCACCTAAAATGCAATTATTTCAATGAGACAATTTGCCTAGTTGATTTTCCATAGGAAACCAGATTGAGCAGTGTATTTCAGAATTGCTAAAAAATAAACCAAATACTACCTTCCACTTCTTGAATTTCTTAGCCTGAAAAATAACCCATCTTGGGATTGGATTTTCAAAATTAAGCATCCAAAATATTCACTCTTGGGATTAAAATAAGCATGAAAATTTCAGCTCAGAATCTAATTATTTCAAAGAGCTGTTGGTCACTGAAAATAAGTGCTGCTTAAAATGAGTATGTCATCCACTAGTGCTGTAATAAGAACAACTAATGAATAAGATAATCATATAAGAAAATGGATAAAAGTTAGGAAGTCTGATGTGGTGAATGTAGTATGCATTCTTCAGTAAGCAAGCTTCAGATTAAATACTATTTTATTAGAATATACTTTGTTCTAGTAATAAACTTGAAACCACAATTTTTCCAAACAAAAAGAGTAACTTTTGCTAACAGTCTTTGCCCTTGAAAGCAACAGTCGACTGTAGAAAATGTATTTGTATTTCTGGTATCTCTTAGTTCTTCCATGTAAATGGTGGAGGAACCTGTCACGGTGATGCGGTACTTGTACCGTCACCAATCTCCCCAGCCACACAGTGGCATCGGCAACCATGCGTGGTGCTTACAGGTGGTCATGGTCCTGGTCCTGCTGACCCTGCCCCTATTCCTGGTGCCATAAGGAGATCCTTACAGCAGGATATGTACCGCTTCACTCGAAGGCTGCACCCGACTCCATGTCCAGTTGTGAAGATTTTGGATGCAGCTCTCTGCTACCTTTGCTCTATTCCAAGCATGGTAATCAACACCATTTTTTTACACAAATGCTTTTGCATAGCATAGAGATTTTATGGTTTTAGTAAAGAGAAATTTGACAGAAGTTGAGAAAAAAACAAAAAAAATACTAATTCTAAAGAGAAAATTGCTCATCTCCTCAACTCCATGCTTGAAAAATTCACAAAGGGCTGACTGCCTTTTCATCCAGCTCACCAAAAATAGTATTATTGTAGACTGTGCTAAAGTATAAGGTTTGTCACAAAATATTTCACTGAAAAGGGAACTGGTAAAAAATTTGGACATGGACCATATCCAACCCAAATCTAGCCTTATAAGAAAAAAAAAAAATCTGAATTCCTTATAGAGCATCTTGTTTCTTGGCATTGCAAGTTCAGTATTATGGCCCAAGAGATTAGCAACAAGTAACAGGCCAAAAAGCTCAAAGCGATACACACTTATAACAGAAATATTGTTTCTGATCTAGCTCTGAAGCACCATGACCGTGAGCTAACATATTAATTCTCCTTAATTCAACAAGTACTTGAGTAATACCTTTGCAAAATTTTTCACACTTCCAACCACATTTGATATGGTTTTCATCGAGCAAATTGGAACCACTAACTATGAAAGTACATATAGGGCTTGCTTCATGCTATCAGCTGTTCCTTAGTAACAAGCTGTGCATGCTCTCCAGAAGATGAAATCAGACTTATCACATCTTCAAGATGTACATTGTCCCAGAAATGCTGCATTTACCATGACAAGAGAACATGCATGTAAGCAGTTACCACAGAGTGCTGTCAAGATACAAGTGTACATTATTTCATGGCAAGATATGTGTCCATAACCTGTCTTGTGAATCTCCTAAAACAGACAAGGTTATATGTAAGCCTAAGCCTGCTTTGCTGCCATTGCCACCTCCGTTGTCTGGAATACAAATGCCATCAGGAAGAGGTGGATGAAGCAAAAGGTAGGATTTTTCGATTTTTTTATTAGTTTGATATTTCAGATTCCAGCAGGGCTGTGCTAAGAGTGAGTTTTTCTGGTATTGATCGTATTTCTGTTCAGGATATGGGTAGACAATCATAAGCAAATTATTTCCTCAATACAAGAGCACTCATCAGCCAAACCTCAGTAAGTGACTGGCAGCACACTGCTAGTCTGATCTCATCATGTAGGAAACTAAGTTTGTGTAGACCACTTCTTGGGGGATACATAGAAGAGATAAGTTAAGGAATGTACTGTCTAACAAGGCATCAAGCACAAAAGACAAGTGAAGAATGTGCATGGCACGGTGTGGGGTCCTTAATAGTTATTGGCAAAGGATGCTACACTGATAGACTCTTAACCAAAACTTGGTTTGGACTCAACCTTTGAGGATAGAAACTAAGCAGAGACAGGGAATCATTACTCTGATTTGGGGTAAGCAGACTTGGACTTGGATTAGAAAAGGGCAACTACGATCCCACTTTAAGTGCCCACTTAGCTGCTCAATGCCAGATTGAATAAATGTAGACTAGAACTAAGAAAATGAACCAAAACCACAGGTCATATTTTTCAAGGTATTACATGGGATACTATGTGAAGCTTAATGTAGAGCAGCAGAATTTAATTATACAATGTCAAACTGGGAGCTGCTTCTTGTAAGTCAATAAAAAATAGAAAGGCATGATCTCCTCCATGTCAACAGCTTTCAGAGACAGAAGACAAATGGCAAAGGCAGGAAAGGTAAGAACTAATCCCCACTTTGCAGTGTTGGACCACTGCAGTAAACTGTCCCTGGAGCTAAATGTGAGCCCAGCACAGAGAGATAAATCAAGATCATTTCTCTGAGGATTAGTTTGCTGCAGTCCAGAAGAAGGACAATAGATGGGCAGTATATGAGTTAAGAGAAACATCAGCTAAGCAGGAAATGCTACTTAGCAAAGAAGGCATGGACCTACAGCCATAACGCAGTTCACCCAGCAATAAAATTGACGAGTAAACAAACAGCAAAGAAACAATCACTCAGAGCTCATATATAATATCTTAAAAGAGTCATGGCAGTATTAAAATGACTAAATGTATCTGCAAAATACCACCCATAACACCTTGCCAGTACCAGGATAAGGGGGACTTATGAAGATCCATAGCTACCTTCACATGGCAGCTACCTTCACCTGATGAAAGGAGACATATAAAGAGTATGGAGCTCCAGCATAAACCCGACCAACCAGGGAAATAAGAATTGGAAGATTTGCTCAAAAGTCAGCACACTTGAGGTACTTTGATGCCTCAGAATTTGCAGGAGATGGCCTGGATGCCATGTCTCTAGATTGAACTATATAATAGCAATTTCTCCTCCTCAGTTGAATGCTTATTGGCCTGAAAGTCACAACAGCTAGCAACTGTTAAAAATAAAAAAGTAGTAATTCACTGAAACTCAGAAAGAGTCTGGAGATGGCCCCGGGAAGTCATTCTGCATGACAGGTAGCGTGAAGCCCAGCTGAAGCTCTGTAAATAGTTCTTGTGATATGCAGCCAGCTTAATTTGGGGAGCGTTTTGTGTACCGGCACATAGTAGATGAAACAGCTATTAACTTCACTCATTCCCCAGCCAGGACACGGCTAAGCAATCTCCTACCACGCCATGCGAGTGCTGCGTCATAACTCAGCCATCAGCAGGTGCTTACAGAGTCAGGGGCCGTCAGCAAGCGCTGCCGCCTGCAGTCAAAGCCTATCACCTCTGTGACATATCGGAGCATCAAAGGCTCTTAAAGAAAGTGCCCCCAGGCCACTCTCAAATTCAGGTCTTCTGTGTGGCAGTACTGTTAAGGCATCGAGCTGTCAGAACCAGCATGTTTTGCTATCTGTGTATAAAACCACCATTTTCACGCTGTTTAAAAAAAAGTAAAAAACTTTTAAGGGGAGTCAGTGGAAAGAAGGGCAAAATGATGATTCCACCTCACACAGCAAATCTCTCAAACTAATCAGTCATTGGGGAGGCTAGGTGTCATTTTTGACATATTATTTAGCATCTCACTTGTTGTTTTACTCTTTTCTTTTTCTAGATAGATGCTGGTTTAATAATTAAGGAAAATGAAATTTTCACTGCTTAGAATTCAGGGGTGGCCTCCTCTCTGAGCCAATATCACTGTTCTCCATGAACAATTTAAAAATAGAATCTAGTTGGGTTTGTTGTTTCCTTTTTTTTTTTTTTAATTGGTATCACTTTGTCTAGCGCACAAACACACATGGCTGTAATTTAGTGAACTCCAGTCTTCCTCTTGTGGCAAATTGATAGGATAATTTTATTATGAGTGGAACAATGACTACAGGGAGTGAGGGAGAATCTCAGAGAACTACACGTAATTCGGTTGACTAAATGTAATACTTGCATTATATCGGTAGGTAATGAAAACAGTGCTGAACACTTGCAAAGCCTAAACCATTTCTGATTCCAGCTCCTGTCAAAAGGCCACCTCATAAATCATACCTGAATTTTATTTAATGTCAGGAGCCAGTAATCTGACAGAGTGCAATGAGGTGTTTGGATCAAAAGATGTATACCGTGTCATGTGCTCCGTAGTCTTTGTAATCACAGCGGCACATAATCCATCCATGGATTTTAGTAAGTAACTTACTATGTTCCCTTTACAGTTAATTATTTTACACATCACTTGTCCCTAGTTTATTGACACTATTTTAATATCTTTATCTCATAAAATTACCAGTATAGCTAATGAGTATTAATTATAAATGTGGCCTATGGTGAGATTCTGTTGTTTCCTTTTCATGCCAAAATGTAAAGAACACAACAGCATCAGTGTCACATTGGACCCTGATTATTTTTGTGAAGTGGCCAGTCTCCACCAGCTTTGTTAGTGATGGCAGGGTCAGTGAGCAGAGTTATTGGTGATTTTTGACCAGCAAGTTTCAACTGATTTTTCTTTTTTTACTAATTTCCTTTTTGCACCTGAAGAGGGGTCACACCCAAAGCAGTCTAGGTTTCATCCTGCTAACTGCTGGTAATCTGCAGGGCAGTGCACAAATACTCTGCAGGAATTGGACCTAAATACCTAACCATATCTCTATATTAATACAAATCTGTTATTTTAGTCAACTGACAGTGGTTTTCAATGCTCTTAAACATTATAAAATAATAAAATTTTATAAGATATAAAGTTTTAATCAGATCTGTACGCCTTTACCCCTTCTATAGTAAGAATGATCTTTTATTTTGTCCTCCTAACTGAGGATAAAGTAGTGTTTTATGTTTCTTGGAGGAACGGGAGTCTGACCAGTTTATCATTTTGAACCCCAGTTCACTCATTTCTCCCATGAATATCTGCACAGATTAATTTTGTTTGCATATTTGTGAATAAATTCATTCCAAGCCCATCCGCTCAGCAATAAACCAGTGGTTTTTGGGATGGGGCGAGTGGGCAGAATTGTTATGAATGGCTTCCTGCTTTACCTTGATCATTTGTGTTAGCAGAGCTCTGCACCAAGCACTATGTCCCAGGAGTCTAATTTGCCTCTTCCTTATTCAGTAAGCTGTTCTCATGCTGTCCATGAGAGAATGAAGACTTGATAAAATCCTTCCTTTTGATACTAAACCTGTTGTACGGCTACTTTCACTGAGACAGTAATCAGAAATCAGGCCACGTGGCTTAGGCAGCCAATGGGAAATGGAAAAAGTGAATAACAATGCATGCGGGGAACTGATTTTGCAATCAGTCCCAGGCTCAGATTTATTTACATGAAACACACACTGAGTAATCAACCAATTTATGAAAAGAAAAAAAACCCCAACCCTGCATGAGTAAACTCCTCATTAAAAAGAGATTTCTTCATTCTGTCCCTAACCATGTATTTCCATTACTTACAAATTCCTGGTCAAAAATGAAACAATATTAGGAAATAATTGTCCCTGCATGGTCAAATTGCTAGCGAAAGAGAGAAAGACAGAATTGCAGCAGGGTTTCACAGCACAAATCCCATCTATTGGATTACAGAATCATAGAGTGGTTTGTGTTGGAAGGGACTTTAAAGATCATGTAGTTCCAACCTCCCTGCCATGGCATGGACATCTTCCACTAGATCAAATTGTTCAGCCCCATCCAACCTGGTCTTGAACAGTTCCAGGGAGCAGGCATCCACAACTTCTCTGAGCAACCTGTTTTAGTGTCTCATCACCCTCACAGAAAAGAGTTCCTTCCTAATATCTAAGGTAAATCTGCCCTCTTTCAGTTTGAAACCATTACCCCTTTTCCTATCATGACACTCTCTGATAAAGAGTCTCTCCCTTTCTTTCCTGTAGGCCCCCTTTAAGTACTAGATGGCCACTTCAATGTCTCCCTGGAGCCTTTTCTTGTCCATGCCGAACAACTCCAACTCTCACAGCCTGTCCTCATAGGAGAGGTTCTCCAGCCTCCTGACCACCTTCATGGTCCTCCTGTGGACCTGCCTGAGCACGTCCATGTCTCTCTTGTGCCAGAGGCCTCACATACAGTTGGCCTTCTGGGCTGCAAGTGCCCATTGCCAGCTCATCCACAAGTACCATCTAGTCCTTCTCCACAGGGCTGTTCTTGGGCCAGGGTCATGGGATTTCAGACTGGTGAAAAGTTGGAAAATGCCGTGGTGACAGGTAGTATTCTTCAGCAACACATCTCCCTGATGACCTGAGTGAGAAATCACAAATTTTGGCAAGCACCTTCAAATTATGCTCTTTCTAAAGTACGGGCCACTTCCTCTCATAAGTACTGTGCTGAAGTCACCACACTGATTTACCAAAATATTTATTTCTTTACCTCGGAACTTTTGCCACATTTGCATTCTGCTTTATTGGGATAAAAGCCTCATGCTAACTCACGGCACAACCACTCCCTTGCTAATTGCTGTTAAAGTTTTTTGCTTATCAGTGTTTTTCAAGGAAGTTCACAACTCAAGAGGTCAACTTAAACCGACTGAAACATCAGCTTAGAGTGACTAATATAAAAGATAAGATATGTCTGGAAACACATGGAAAATGTAATATCTCTCCTCTGTTTACCTTGTGAGGTATAAAAAAGGGAATAAAATCTGCTCAGGTTCCCAGCCACATACTAGAAGAAAGCAGGTCTCGGACAGGGGCTGGGACACAGCAGCAAGTCTGAACTGAATGAATAGTCAGCAACAACAATTATGAGTCACATACAAAGAAGGGAATATGCTTTCTACTACAGTCACAAGAAAACAATGAAGCAGGAAATGGAACTTGAAGCAAGCGCAGCAAAATGTTCTGAAACAGAAATTTTAAAGCAGTGCTTTCTCCCTTCTCTCTGCTGACAGTTTGCTGCTTTTTTTTTTGTTTTTAAGGAGGAGATCTGGAATTGTTCACAATAAAAAGAAGATATATTTCTTTCTTCACCAGTAATCTGAGATCTCATGCAAAAGAACTGGAATTGTGACTAGAAAATCCCCTCCTGTCATGCAAACTCTCTCCTTCTGACATTTTTCTATTTCCAAAGCTCTCCAAACCGTGTGAACCTGCAGAAAATATAATTAAAATAAATCCTAAAAACTTACATTATATTTTCATTTATGAACTGTGAACTATTTGTATTAGCAATATGATTTCACTCCAGCGTGAGATGTCAGGTAAGTATTACGAGACCCTTTCTCCTACAGAGGGAAGAACTGAATCAGAGAGGAATTAACTCTCAGAGGAGTGACTAATTCTTACATGTTTTGAATCTCAAGGATAAGCCAAGGAGAGCTATTAGTGCATATCATGCCGGGAGAAGTAAAAAAGCTTAACCTTTTGGAAATTCTTCAATGAAGGGTTCAGGCCCAGTGCTATATCCCTAAATTCCCTTCCTTCACTGTGTTTCAGGCTGGGACCAAGAGGGGACACAGATGAGGAGGCCGTTCTGGAATTTGCAGGGGACCTGTTTGGGCTGAGAGAGCTGAGCAGACCAGCACCATGGACTATCAAGAAAAAAAGTCAGAGGAGATGCCTTGGGAGTAAAAAAAAAGATGTGAGAGAGAAAGAAAATTCACCCCGTGTTAGGGATTTAAATATTTGAATAGATACACATGGTCAGACCATGTCACAACCAGAAACAAACTGCCTGTCTTCCAGGCACTGCCTGAACTATTCTTCCTTGGAAATCTCCAAGGAAAAACTCCCCAAGAACAGCGAGGCAGCAACGAGGCCCTGTGGATCTATTCTGGAGTTCTCCCTCCTTTCTCTACCCTGCAACGTGGCACCATTTCGTCTAACAAAAATGAACCTTCAAATATAAATAGTAAAATATTAGCAACTTTCAGACAGTTTCTTTTTTACCCCAAGTCTTTTGGGTGAGCAGTAAAGTCTTGGCAAATGCTTCTCAAGCAAGCCCAGTGAGACTTATTGCTGTCACTAGGGAACAAGTCTCCGATGAGTCATTGTCTGCAGTGTTCACGCAAGAGAAAGGGGACCTTACAGATGAATCTAAGTGCAGAAAAGAAAATTAGTGAGGGGGAGAGGGGAGAAGATGCTTCCAACACACAGAGTCTAATGGAAAATATATTATGATAACAATATGTTTTCTGATTACAGAATGATTTCTGTAGGTTTAGTTTTGTGTAAAGGGTAAACCTGCCAAGCAGAAGAGAATTGAGCAAATATGGTCTCTATTACAAATACTTCTACATTGCAGAAAGAGGGATCTGTGCCCAGTGCATGATTTGTAGACAGTGGGATTTATTATCTTCTCTCCTGATGGGTAGGAGAAGGATAATGAAAATCCCAATTATCAAGAGGAATGGAAAGCTTCATTGTATATCTGAATAGGGCAATTAAATAATCTGTGATTTCTGAAATGGGGCCTTAGTGTATATGCTGGGGGTGACCTTATTTCTCCCCCTCCCCAATTAATATGGCTACTTGCCTATATTTGTGTGAATTTATTTGAATTATACAAATTTGGTATATTGTTTTATTGTTCTTCATTAAATATAATCAAGACTATGAATCAGATATGACAACACTTCAAAGAAATACATAACCTGTGATAATAGGGTGGAGATCCTTATTTCAGATTTCCCTCACAGAGTAAAATGAGAGGTGCAAAGGAACTAATACAGTTGAACTTAAGGAATTTCTGTTAAATCTCTACTTGGAGCTGGCAGTCCTTTCCCTTCCCTTTTCCTCTCAGCTTTGTTTACTTTTAAAAGACCCTGACTATTATTTGCACAGTGTTAGAGTAAATCTAAATTTCAGGAAACAGCATTGCTTCGAGCAAGGGTTAGCCGTTCCAGCAATGCTCATCTGACACAGCAGAAGACATAGGTAGAGCAGATACAGTACTATTGAAATTGTAATTTTAGCACCAGAAAGGGCGTTTCACCAATAGATCCCAACACTTGTAAACAGAGGAAGATAGCAATGCTGCCTCTCTTTCCAAATACAAGTGGTGCAGCTGCACACTCAGCACTGACACATTGAGCTTCCTCCCACACCTCTGATTCCAGACACAGAGAGACTTTTTTTTTAAACTCACACCAGGACTAATCAGGAGAACTGTGCTAAAGTCAGTGATGTTTCACCAGCAAAAGCAAAACTGCAAGTAAGTGGAAAATCAAGTCTTTTTGAAATTAATTCAACTTCCTGTACAATCTTTCTGGTTCAACCTGAAGAACATGATTTTTTGAAAGGGCCTCAACCTGGCCTCCTTTCCTAGAGGTGCAATTTTGCATCTGCAATCAGCTAAAACCACAATTAATTACAGTTGTAAACCTTGCCAATTACACATCCAAATGTTTGATTTGTGGAGCAGTTGGGTAGTTAGGTAACCACATCATTGAAACTGAACTTTGAGCTTGGATACAAAATTAGTATTGAAAATTGAATGTTGTTTCCATTTTTCTCTATTTTATGTTTCTCTCCCATTTATTTTTTGTTTTCTGCAAGAAATGATAGCATGATTGTGATGACGGGCAAGAAAACTATGAGTTATATCGGATCCAGTGAGAGACACTACTTGGAAAGAATTTGGCTGTATTTGTTAGCATCTTTATTTGTTAATTTGTTAACATCAATGATGTTTCCACCATGGCTTATCCAAAATGTCATGATTGTGAGAAAAAATGGTAATAAAGGAGATTTTCCCTGCAGGCTAGCTGGATTGGAAATCTATGGCTCTGCATCACACTTTCACTAGCCACAGATTTGCTAAGAAAAGGATTGTAAGGTACTACTACGTGAAGTAATTTGAAGGTTGAAGCAATGAAGTACAGTGTAAACAATTCACTTTTCAGAGAAAGAGTGGGGGCAGCTGAGCTTGTGTTTAGTGGGTGGAACCAGCAGATCTATTACTGGCAGTGGAGGCTGCATCAGTAAAATCCTTCTTCTGAAACAAAATGTTTCTTCTTTAGACATGGTGACACTATGTAGAAATAGCATATTCACACAGTAGCTATTCATATTACATTTACAAACACGAGAAATTGCTGACTGAAGAAAGGCTCTTTGGTTCATCAAGCCTTTTCTTTCAGTATATTTCATCCTCACCTCCCTGGTTTATCACCATATCCTTCAGTCCTTTCTCTCCTGAGATAAAACCGTCCAGCTGCCTCTTAAACTCATTCAGATTACTTGCTTCGCTGGCCAATTATTCCATATGTTTACTACTGTTTCAGGCAGAATTATTTTACTCAATTCCCAGTTTACTCTTGCTTCCTAGCTTAGCAATGTGTTTCCAAGGTCTTGGACTACTGATTTTAACAAATATTTGTTCATCTTTTGCAAGGTTAAAAATATATAGAAAATTTTAGTATCATTAGAATCCACAATTATGTCAGTAGTCAACTTTTCTATGAATAACAAAAGTAGATCAAGGCTAAATACAGGACTTTATCTTCCTTTTCCTCCTGAGTTTATAGCTTCTTCTTCTTTTCTTCTTTCAATTAGTCTTTCCAACCTCTTACCCCACAGAGGGGTTTATTGACTCCCTGAAGCAGGAACCCTCACTGAAACTAGTAGGTTCATCTCAGAGGCCCCTACCATTTTATTCTACTTTTTTATTTGCCCGTGAGAATAAATGACCCTTTCTGGATTTCCATCATAAATATTTTCTTACAGGGACAATATCAAAGTTGAGGTACAAGAGCAAGGGCAGCAACTCCCAGATCACTCCTTACTTTGTTATAGCATTCTTTGCAATACCTGAACGGTATCTGTTACCTGTATGGTTTCTGCTATCTGGTATAGCTGTATGGCAGCGACTGCAAATATCGTCTGATATTGCAACAGCAGTTGAGATTTCTCATGCAAGTTACAGGTTCTCTTAACGTCTCCAGCAAGGGAAGGATTCCTTAGGCTTGATGAAAGTGGGGAGGATGCATTCCCCCTCTGCATAAGAAGGGATGATATTTTCCTTAGAAGCTTATCTTTCATCAAAGAGTGACAGCTACATCCAGCTTCAGGTGAAATTTTGTTACCGATTGCTGCAAACCAAACCGCATGGTTCAGTTCATGAACCTTTCATAAGCTAAACCCTGCAGCGTTTACATAGCAATACCAGACACATAATTAAAAAAAAAAAAAAAAAAAAGAGTTGCTGCAACTGAAAGTCTACAGAAAAATAGCATCTCATTAAGTATGCGCCCAAGGGCTTGAGTCTGGGGTTTGGGTTTGGCTCTGGCACTTTTCCCCCAAAATCAACAGGCCTCCACCCTGTCTCAAGATTTAATTCAGGGTCTTGGTGACTGATCTGACTACTGTTGTGGCTTCCTCATGAAACACAGAAGGCTGATTCTTTCCCCATTTACACAGTAAACATGAGGAGTAATACTGTTTGGGATAGCTCCATGACAAATTAATTTTTTATGTTTCCAGTTTGTGGACTTTTCATTTTCCATAGCACATTTTTATCAATTTCTGTCAAGCACGCTTTAATCTACTGACATGACTTTTTAGTTATCTTCTGTGGATTTGCTTGATGCAAGGCCCTTTCCAGGGCCTGGTTTCCATGTACTGAAAAATATTTCCATGTAAAAATAAAATCTCAAGGAATTTTATGGAAAATATTCGGAAAAAAAAATTTAATCTTTTCAAGTCAGAAGCTATCCAGAAGAAACCATCTGCTGCTTAACGTAAGCAAAACCTTCATAGTTATCAGTTGCTTTTTGGAAAAGATCAATAATATCCTAAGGAAGTGATGAGTAAATCTCTAAAAAAGGGCTTGCAACCTTTCCGATTTTCAAAGTCATAAAACATTTCCGTTGAAGATGTGTAGTGAATTTAAGCAATTGAAGTAGGCTGGGATTTTAGTCAATTTTTACAGACTGCTCAGGAATAATCCAGTGATTCCCAGATGGCAGACTACAGGTTGAAAACCAGTGATCTACAGATATCATTTGGATAATCCTCCTAAGGTTTTAATATTCAGCTAAACTTGAACACTGTCCAAATGGCAGTGTAAGAGCAAGAAAGTCATGAGCGTCTTCTTTATTTGAGACTTGTCATATATCTAGACTGAGTGAATAATGACATAAAGCCTATAAACAAATACAAATTAAAAATAATTTAAAAGCTGAAACTGTATAGTATCTAAATGGTTATTCAGATCTTGACTTTACAGAAATACAAGGAAAGATAGAGGTAAGAAAGATACCTGAGCTTCTTCAATTCCAAATAAGTTTAACTTAGAAATCAAATTAAACTTTCTAATGTTTACCTAAATGTCTTCCTTAATTTCTCATTATTTTCTATAAGACTGTGGCAATAGTCAAGATATTGCATTTAATCCTTACAACAAGACCTCCAAAACTGAGTATCTTCTGTATCCAAAATATGTATTCCTTTCAAGACATGCATTTGTTTAAACCAAATGCATTCTCACTATATTTCTTAACAGTTAATCAGTTAGTAATGGGTTATTTTTTAAGTTAAGCCTTTTTTTCCTAAAACTTAGGGTTTAGTTCCCTAAAAAGCTAGAGAGTAGGGCTTCTTATCTGCTGTCAAACTACCCGTCTATCCTCTATCTCCCTTCATTCAGAAAAATAAATAAAAATATATTTATCTTTTCTCATTAAAACTAGTTATTCTTTTTTAAATGTTACCTGGACCCAGAAATGGCAAAGTCTGAATTTCAAAGTCATATCGCATAGTTGAGCAGAATCCTGCTCTGAAGGGTCTACATAACAAGTTACAGTGTTAATAGTAAGCACACTACAGTGTAACAGCAGTCTGGAAAAATGACTGAACCTTTCACAAGTATTTTCTTTCTCCTTTACAGCTTTTACCTTCTCTCTCTCACCACAATCTAACAGAGTGCTCAAGCATGCTGCCAACTTCAAGCACATTAAGTACTCCTTCTGTGATACGTGCATACACTATTTTCAAATATAGCATCACACATACACATGGCTGAACCTGGGCCTGTGTCTGGAAATGTAATTCCTGTTCAAGGAGCTCACTTGAGCTCCTGTCTTGAGCCTGATTTCAGAAAAATATTCTTATTTAGGAAAGACTTTTAATCATATTCTTCAGCTTCATTCGAAACAATGAGAAAGATGTGCACAAGTGCCTAACTCTCAGAATACTAAAGCATGTTCTCCACTGTTTAAAATAATTATGAAAAAACTAATTTAATAATTTTGCTATTTTTTATCCTTTCTCTTCTATTAATTCTACTTGCCAATTCTTCTTGTATCTTTTGTCTGCTGCAAATGCTTTAACAGACTGCAGCAACCGTGCTTGTAATACTCTTTGTCCTTCATTGTCAATGTACATGTTCAGCTTTCTTCTGCTTATTTTGCCTCATATATTCAAGCTGGACCAGACTTGCCTTTATTAGTCTTGCCCCTTGCAATTTTTGCTACGCTCTGCAGCTCTGCTCGGTTACAGTGGTTTCTTTGTCTTTCCATCAATTGAGATGTAAAAAGGGTAATTTAGGAAGGTGGGAGGATATGGAGTGGGAAGTGAGGATGAGGAAATCTTCTTCAAAAAGTTTTCCCTGTTTTTTACCTTGTCATACAGCCTTACGTAAAAACAGCCTCCCCTGGCCATGGCAGACCAGACTACTTTTTCCCCAGCATGCTACAGATTCCTTTCAACAAAACAATATAGTTCTTGCTTAATTTTAATTGCATGCATAAATTTTATTATCATCTTCAATAATCACAGGTTAAAGATAAGCATAAACTGATGTGCTGTGCCAAATAAGAATGAACTTACAATTGTTCTTAATGTTCTTCCTTGAATCTTGGCCTAAAGATTGGCCATACCAGTCTTCCATGCTGCTGGAAAGCATCCAGGACTCTTGGTACTGCATCTTATCTCTTCGTGTCATCTAGTCTGATGTCTCCATACCCATTTCTTGTTCACTAAGGAAAAGACTAAGTTTCTTCCTTTGAGTCTGATCCCTGGGTGCCCCTGTCACTAAATCTTAGCTCAGCACAGCTGAAACACAACTCTTTCAACAGCTGATCATATGTGAATATCCTCAAAAGGAATATAAGCCTCTGGTTTGAACCCACACAATTATTTATTTTTAATTTGTGTATTTATTTTAAGAACAAAGGTACTGGGCTATTCAGAATGTAATGTAGAAGCCTTTGAACACCTTCAGCCTCCATTTTCCAGAACAGTATAAAATAACACGGCTATAGATGTGATACTCACTGAATTCCTTCTGAGTAACATCTTTTCAGTATAAAATCTTAAACTATGGTTAATAAAGGTAAGGTTTCAAAGTCCCAGAGAGATCTCCATACCCTTGAGACACTGGGAGAAGGAGGCTAGAGGGACGGAGCCACTATCACTCATGTGGAAGTAGAGCTCAGTTGGTGCTGGATGCCAGTAGAAATTCTGCCAAGAGTAACTGGGAGCATTTTGCGTGTCATTATGGTTACTTTTATAATTCACTATGATGACCACAATGGATGGTATTTGCTTAGTTATTTGTGTGTCATTCAGTGGAGCTCAGTGCGATAGCGTATCCACAAATACAATGAAGAAAAACAGTGAAAGCAGTCTCGGTACCTATTATTCATAAGCACTGTGCTTGAAAAAGCATAACATTTTTTTTAATGTTGTGGTTGCAATCTGGTGTTTATTTTTTACACCATGTGATGACATGTTGCCTGAAATTTTAGGAAGACACAGCGCTGAACTGGTGAGCAAAAAGGTTTAACAGGAATGTTTAGGTAAGACGTAGTTACAATAAAACAAGAGTCCAAGACCAAACATTTCTCATCATCAAGAAATAGCTTGCAAATATTTTAGGACAGG